>NW_025999439.1:0-220133 GCF_019419815.1 Pyrus x bretschneideri
CTTATAGATGGGTCTCAGAAGATAGTGTGAGGGGAACTTCTCAAAGAAGTGAAGGTCTTTGGATTCGTGTGTCCAAAAAATACTATGAGTTCTATGAAGGCACCACTCCACTGAATACCCGAAACCACGAGAGTTGTTCTTCAAGATGGAAGAAACATCTTCATCCAAGTTTGAATAAATGACATCAAGCACTATTAACAGTCGCAAGTAGACATGAAAGCGGCGCCAATTACTACGACAAAGTAAGTGTGTTCACAATTTATTTTAAATATTTAATTATATTACATTTAATTTCATAAATTAATTTCCTTTAATTTCTGTAATTATATTTTCTTGGTACGCCAAGCAAGGGAATTGTATATGGAGGGCAACTCGAAACCTTTTTAGCATCACGGTTGTTAGGAAATTTGTAAAGGATGGGTGTTATCTGAAGATCCGACTCAACATAGAGTAGGTCCTACGCCGGTGTTCAGAAATGCATCCGGGGGATGAAGATGGATCTCCTACCAT
Source organism: Pyrus x bretschneideri (assembly GCF_019419815.1). Lineage (NCBI taxonomy): Eukaryota > Viridiplantae > Streptophyta > Magnoliopsida > Rosales > Rosaceae > Pyrus > Pyrus x bretschneideri. The sequence continues at coordinate 511 of NW_025999439.1, forward strand.
TAAAGAAACAAGGGTAGAAAATCCGCCTTCAGGTGAAGATTCCATACTTAGGGCTATGGGACGAAACAAAGCCTGAAAATTGAAGGAAAAGGGCAAGGCAAAGGATGATATTGCCTTTCAACAGGAAATGGTGACCTCTTTTCGATTCATGGCGGGGCAAAATGCCATTGCTGCGGAAGAAAGGAACTGTAGGCATGAAGAACGGGCCAAACAAATACAAGAAGAGATGGATGATAGGAATATGCTAAGGAACACTTCGGATTACACTCCAATAAGTAAGACCTATTTTGATAGGTAAAAGTAGGAAATTATGGCCCGACTACAGTTGTTTATCTCCGACTATACTCCTATAATGGCAAATAACGAAGATGATGATGATTATAGACTTTAAATTTAAGTTGTAGTTTTTAAATTTTAGTTGTTGTATTTTTTAAATTTAAGTTGTAGTTTTTAAATTTAAATAATAAATTATGTTTGGCCTTATAATCCTTTGGCCCCCTCGGTTGGAGACGTTTATTGTCCCCAGGCTATGTTTGGCTTATGGCCCTCTAACCCCTCGGTTGGAAATGGTAAGAAATATAGTCCTACATTATTCATTAAAATATTAATTTATTAGATGCTAAAACGAGCTGTCTGGTTGAAGATGGCCTAACCTAACACAAGTAACTTTAACTCCTTCAAACAACTATAAAAGTTGAAACTCCGCAGTGACAACGACAGCGACCTAGACCAATCTATACGGGAGATGGATTGTCTACCCTTCCATTTCCATACTCTTCCCATACCCTCCTGTGATGTGTGGTCACGGTTAAGTCACATTAACATTTTATATTAATTTTTTATAGAAATAATAAAACAAAAAGTAATAAGAGTATAAAATGTTGACGTGATTTAACAGTAACCACACAAACAGAAGGCATGAAAGAGTATGGAAATGAAAACGCATACAATCCACCTCCATCTGTGCTTTGCTTTTTTTTACTTTCCCTTCTCCCGTACGACGCCCACCAAAATAGTAAGCGCTCACCATCCAACTTGGAAACCACCAAAGTTAGAGGCTTACAGAAATAAAATAATCAGAGCCTCAGCCTCCCAATTCAACCACTCTCCCTCTCTCTCCCCCCCCTTCCCTCTCCCCCCTCTACGACAGAGAGGTTGACGAGGTTTCCGCGCTCGCTTGCTCCTTGATTGTAATCTATCCGGTTCATTTCGGGTGAACAACATGAGACGCTCAGGTTCGTGTTCCATCTTTCCATTTTCTTTTTTAATTTCGCTCAATTGTCGTTGAATTGTTTGGTTTAGATGTTTTGACGGTTGGTTTTGTAGTATTAGTATTGATTGCTTTGTTTCAATTTTAAAGTCTTTAAATTTGTTGAATTTTGTACTTTTTGTACTTATTTATGATCATGGATTTTTGCTGGTATAGATTAGGTTTAATTGGAGCTTCATGCTTTGCATCGAATTGAATTAAATTGGTTTTAGAAAGAGCAGAATTCTGTTGAATTATAGGAATACTGGTAATTTAAATTAAGAAAGTCTAAAGTTTTGTCGAAATCCAAAATCCGAAAGTGGTTTAGTTGAATTAGTGAAAGTATTGGAATATTGTGTTGCATGAAAGGGTTAAAGGTTCTGAATTGTTGAAAAAAATTAGATTATTAACCAGAAAAATCAACGAGTGAACAGAGTAGGCTTAAAGTTTCTGATTTGTGGAAAAGAAATATAAAAATTGGATCTGTTTAAAATTTCTTGGTTTTTATCTGAGAACCCTTCTTTGCTCTTTTCTTTTTAACATCTCCATCTTTGCACCCTCCTTTAGTCAAGAAGACGAAGATGGAAAAGTTATCGAGCAGCCCAAACTAATTGCCAATATCACATTCTATCAAACGTTTGCATTTTAGACAGGTTTCATCAAATCTTTAGTCTTGTGGCAAAACTTTCCATCTTTTCTTAACCATGATTAACAGTGTTGGAAAAATTAGGGTTTAATTGCTATAATAAATCACATAGAAAATCAAGAAATAATTCATGTAATTATATATCACAATAATGCATGCACATGAGTAACCAATGTTAAATGAAGATGATATAATGGATTAGAAAAACCTGAAAATACGGTCGGGGCAAGTGTTGGACACTTTGTCCTTAAGACAAGTTTACGCCCACTATAGTGCTCATGGTTGATCGGCGCATGTCTCCCAAGATACAACGACCACGTCCTTGTAATAGTAGCACTCCAAATCACAAGGCTCCATGAACCACGATTGTGTTGAAAACTCTCTCATATGGACTCAATGAGACTCTCTAATATTTAATGCACTCTATGTATGATTATGTAAACAATGAAAAGTTATTTTGTGATTATAGGGGGCTTCCCTATTTATAGAATGTGAGATACCTCTTTGGAAAGCATGTGACTATTCATGAAGAGTCAAAAGTTGCAACTCTTCATTTCAGTAGACACATTTTTCTACCAAAAGGCTCCACTTTTAATTTCCATTCAATTAATAAATTTAATATAATAATATTTTTTATTAAATTTTCAAACAAACAGGGCCCAATGAGAATTGTGGGAAAATAATACTTACTTCAGCGATGGCATTTTAGTAGTTGGAACACACGGAGGACATCTCAAATAGAGAGGCAAGGTTTCGAGCCCCCTTCAGTATTTTCTACACCCCCACTTATGGGGTGCAGATGGGAAGAGAACCACCTAGGGTTCTCGAACTCTCAGTTAGCTGGTTTATGCTACACGTCCTTCAGGAGCTTTGTAAAATTTATCCTACTCAAGTTTTGGATACTCCTTGAACCACACATTACTTAATAAACCTTGCTTTAAGTTGAAATACATTTCGGATTTGGGCTATCTGGTTTTGTTATTGCAATACTGCAGACATTAGTAGTTGTACAATGTGTTCTTCTAATGCTTTAAATAGTAACCTATTTGAATATTGCTTACACATTTTGTTGAGTTGGCGTTCCATATTATCTGTGCTTATAACTACTTTAATCTTAATCTGTTCAGCCATTAAAGCAGCTAATAAAGAGTTGGAACGTATTGATGCGGTCTTTATCTCATATGAAAATGCGTCTTCTGGTTTGATTGAGTAAGTCTACTGCACAGAAACCTTGTCATAATTTGTGGATTTTGTTATTACTTTTGTTGCAGCTGTTCAAAATGTTATTACATTTTTCCTTGTCACGGATTTAGTGCATTTTCCAGATGGTAGTTGAGAATTTCATGAGAATATAATTTTGATATCAGAATGAATAAAGTATTGGGGTTTGAACAGTTTGTCATCTCATTAATTTGTAGGGGCATCTTTTAGGGAGTGAATGGAAACAGATGGATCACCGTCTTTGTAGTAACATAAGATCATTGTTGGTTATTCCCCTCATGGTGACATCTTATATTTAGGGAAGTGAACCCTTTTCACCTTCTACCTTTGATTTTCAATCTGATGGCCATAAATAAAGAGGGGTGTCTAAGAAGCTAAAAAGGGTGTGTGAAAATCACTTCCCTGTGATTATTATTCAACAGAAAGGGTTGTTATTGAATGACCCAATTCTCCCTGTCCAGAAAATCTGCAGGCACCAATAGAATTGCATTATGTTTTACATGTCTGGGTGTGTTTACTCGAAGAGATTTATATGTATATACATGGAGTCTTTGGCTTCAAAGGGGAATGGAGTCCTATTTTATGAAGCTATAGCAATAAGGAAAATATATACACATTCATGGACATGTGTCCATAAAGACAAATCTATATACTCTATACGAACATATATACACTCAGCTACATATATATACACACACAGATCAAATGACACTCGGGTTAAGTTGTCAAGCTTTACAGTGGTGAATAACCTTTTAAAGGATTACTTTGTTTGGGGGATGTAATTGTTTTTTTTTTTTTGGGTCAAATGTAGTTACCGTGTGGATTTTATGCTCCAATAATGCTGACCACAATGTCAAATCCAAAGTCAATTCCATACTTAACCATTCGATCCTCATTCTATTAGAAGTCGCGTATTTCTTGATATACTTTTCTAGCAAAAATTGAAACTTGATGTGGAACGTTCTTGTATTCATTACTCTAATGGACTATGTATACCAGATAAAGCATCAAAATCGTTGTTTTTTTCTTATAGAAGGGAGAAGAAAACTAGTATTGTTTTATAGCATTTCAATTAGAATCAAATTGTAATCATATTTGTATCTGTTAACTACATTGGAGAAGTAGCAGAGATGAACAATTATAAAATCAAGAAATGAAGTTTTACAGAGAGAAGAGAAATGTGAGAAAGAAATGAATGAAGCTTTTTATTAAACTCAATGAACTTACTTTACTATCTGTTTACAATAGCTATATATAGCTGACTAGAGGACTAACTAACTGTTTCAACTAACTATTACATCATCCAATCCTTTACAACTTTTTTGATGAGCTGGTAGTGATATATTCAACAGTACTCCACCTCAATAAAATTTTCCCATGGAGAAGCCGTGCTTTTTAAATGTACGCACACCTTTGTTAGGGGAAAGTTTGATGTTCCCTTATGACTTATTAGTTATTTCGTGCTCTTTGAACAGCCCAGAGGGAATCGAACGTCTTTGTTCAGATTTGGAAGTTGAACATACCGATGTAAGGGTCTTGATGCTTGCCTGGTAAGTTCAGTTTGGAGTCATTTGGTCCTCACTTCGATATATCCTTGATTTGAATTGTCAAAGCTAATGGACTATGTATGATGTATGCCAGGAAAATGAAAGCTGAAAAACAAGGATACTTTACCTTGGTAAGCAGCACTTTCTCATCTGCATATTAAAGTACTTTTAAGTTCTTTTGTTTTTTGTCATGGGATTATCACTTACTCCATTTATCAATGTGTTGTATGGTTCCACAAGTTATTTCATTCATCTAGCATCTAACCTCTACCTTGTTAAATTGTTTTTGATAATTGGATTTTCTCTTAGTTTTGGACCTTCTCACTTTATTTTTTTTCAAATGCCATGTGTCATTGTTTACCCAAAAAAAAAAAAAAAGAACTTTCATGCTTTTGTTTAGGAATTAAAGATGGAAAAAAAGAAAAAAAAAAGTATAATTTCAAATTCATTAATGCCTTGCTTTTTGTGTAAAAATGACACATGGCACTTGTTAAAGTGGAAAGGTCCAAATGTAAAGGTTTGTCGTTGTTTTACATGTCTGGGTGTGTTTACTCGAAGAGATTTATATGTATATACATGGAGTCCTTGGCTTCAAAGGGGAATGGAGTCCTATTTTATGAAGCTATAGGAATAAGGAATAAGGAAAATATATACACATATGAGGACATGTGTCCATAAAGACAAATCTGTATACTCTATACGAACATATATACACTCAGCTGCATATATATATACACACACACACAGATCAAATGACACTCGGGTTAAGTTGTCAAGCTTTACAGTAGTGAATAACCTTTTAAAGGATTACTTTGTTCGGGGGATGTAGTCTGTTGTTTTATTTTGTTTTTTTTTTTGTCAAATGTAGTTACCGTGTGGATTTTATGCTCCAATAATGCTGACCACAATGTCAAATCCAAAGTCAATTCCATACTTAACCGTTCGATCCTTGTTCTATGAGAAGTTGCATATTTCTTGATATACTTTTCTAGTAAAAATTGAAACTTGATGTGGAACGTTCTTGTATTCATTACTCTAACCGTTCCGTTTGTTTCATGACATTGCCAATCTCCTCGTTGATAGGAAGAGTGGCGAGTAGGTCTTAAAGGACTAAGGGTGGACAATGTAAATAAATTAAAGAAGGCACTTCCAGAGCTAGAGAAAGAGGTAGATTTTTAAAATTGCTTTCTTTTACTATGGCAATTTAATTGTTTAACCACATTGACATGATTGAGGTCACAGATATTCTGATCCTTTTACCTTTAATTATATTATGAATAGGTCGGGAGGCCATCAAACTTTGTGGATTTCTATTCCTATGCATTCGAATATTGTTTAACAGGTAACAAGCTCAATGTGTCTTTTATGGTTAAATCTTGTAACGTAATTGATTTTTCCTTTTGCTTTTACCTTTTCATATATGTACTAATATGAGCCATCTGTAATTTTCTTTTGTCATTTACAGAGGAGAAACAGAAGAGCATAGATATAGACAGCATATGCGAGTTATTAAATATTGTTTTAGGATCTCAATACCATTCGCAGGTTGACTTATTTACTCAGTATCTAAAGGTGAGTAGCTGAAAAATATTGCTTTAGTAATGAACTGGTTTTCCGTTTAGTCGGGGAAGTGATTCTTAAATATGCAATTGTTCTAAATCTTTAGAGAAGATGATGGGGATCCTTTTCTCTCAATTTCTTCATATGTAGTAGTCCAATATCTTGTATCTGTTGACATTGGCGTAACTACCACCTTCACTGAAAAGAGCTTTGTTTTCTAAACGCAGATCCAGAATGATTACAAAGTCATAAATATGGATCAATGGATGGGCTTTTACCGGTTTTGCAATGAGGTAATCTTACACGTTGGTCGCTTATTTGAACACCTGCTTTGTTTCTTTTCGTTTTCCTTATTGACTACTATATCGCATGCCTGTCCACATATTCACTAGTAGTCACGTCTTATTTCTTAAATGCTTCTCTGCCTTCATGATATGTTAGCTAACATTTTATCGTTACAATCCTTTGCACAGATAAGTTTTCCAGACCTTAGCAACTACGACCCTGAACTTGCATGGCCTTTGATCCTTGACAATTTTGTTGACTGGATACAAGAAAAGTAGAGCCAGAGCTGATAATTTTCGGTGAACCTGAGCCTCTGCTGTAAACCCTACAATTCTTGGTGAAGCACTCTTCGAATCCTTTTTTTTCAGTGAGGTGTTATTTTGGCACCGGCCCTGAATTTTACTGTGATTGGCCTTTTTGCAGGACAGTTAGACACAATCAAATGGTCTCAGGACTTTATTTTTCTTCATTTTATTCTTTTGCAAATATAGGATTTACCTTTGGAAATTGCATGTTTGTGATATGTATATAGTTTTGAAAATCTCGTTGAATGTTATAGCTTATAGCACAGCTTCCATAGTTTATTCTGTTGAATGTCCAACTAATGCTGTAAGTTACTTGAGTTGATCAAGTTGAAGCCATTGAATTATGTTATTTTAGTGTGAAGAGATTTTATCATGAAGGTGTATGATAGAATAAAAGCACTTATGAAACTCGAAATTTCGTTTTATCACTTTTTGATATTATAATACACGACCCTTTTGATAATTTTCAATAAAAAATAATTGATTTCACTAAACGGACAGTAAACAAATAATAAAGGGACACTAAAAGATCAATAGACGCGTTTCATTGCCTGTTTAGTGCCCTTTTAGTGACAGAAGTTTGACTTTTGATTGAATTTTTGTAAAATGTTCGACTTTTGACAAAAGTTTTATTTATGAACATTTCTCAACTATTTTTTCAGGAGTATTGCGTGGAGAGACAATTAGGTGTATCAGATACAACCATTGATCAACAAAAACACAAATTTGCCTGTACAAATGTTTGATATCTATCAATAGGATCAGAATGGAGTCAAAGACAAGAAAAAATTTGAACTTCGGTGTAAGAGGGTAAACAGTGCCTCCACGTTACACGAAAATTTTCTAATTTGGTCCAACAGGTCCTGAAGTAGAAAAGATGACAATAAGATGAAGAAATTAAAGGAAGAAAGAAAGAGACAGAAATTTCACTTCGAATACCAAACCAGGAATAGCAAGAGAACGTGAAGGGCATATTGTGGGGCATTCAACTTTCTTTCCTATAGGAAAGGCCACTATAAACAAAAGCACTTGGGTCCTAAGTTTCTAACCCCAACTCTCCTATGAGAGGGAGCACAATGTTCCTAGTTGTAGGCTTTCTTTATTCGAAAGTGAACCTTTTTCAAGAAAACCAGGCACACCTTTCATATTTTTCGTAAAGTGGTATTTTGAACTACTTTAGTCTATTGCGAAAAGAATTCAAACTCGAGTATAAAAGTGTTAGTATAATGTCCTAACTAACTAACCTAACTCGCATCTACCACCCTTCACTTTCTTTAATCTTCACGAATTTGGTAAATACTTTACTTTCCTAAAGTAACACATACGAACCACAAAAGAACGGAATTGCAATAATGTGTCGACAATCTGCCGGAGGGTTATTGACATTTATCGTCATGTTTTCGATGAAATCAACTGAGTAAGTTCATTATCAATTCATCATCCTAAGAGCAAAGATGTCCAAGTGGTAGAATTTGCCAAGTCACTTGAGCCAGGTAGAAGAAAATCACACAAGGCCAACTTAGGAAACCTTGCAGGGGCAGGAAAAGAATCAAAAGATAACAGAAACAAGAACTTGACTTTGCCTCTTATCTTTAAGCAATTTTCTAGAAAATAAATAAACGCTGCTGCAAATTTCAACCGTCAAAAGGATGAAGAAGCAATAATCAAAGGCGAAGAGAGAGGACGTGGGCGTCTTGTTCTGCTTCTACCCCTGCGCAATGTTGTGCCAGAAGGAGAGGATGATGAAGATGAAGGACAATTAGAAGATATTGCCAAATTGTTTGACTGGCTTGTTAACTTGTTCTTATCTCCTTCATCGGCCTTATCCTTGATTCTATGAACTTTGGCCAAATTTTTTAATGTCACTGGAAGAACACAATTGCAGAGGAAGCCTGCATATTAAGGAATGATTGGTTACCAATAGTATTAAAAACGTAAAACTTTAAGAAGTAAAATGCAACATTTTCTGAAAAGAATGATTTCAAGACGATCATTTTTTTGAAGAGTGAAGAAAGTTGAGATTCTACCATAAATATAATTGGCTATATGGGGAGCAACCCAGCTTACTTACAAATCCAAGAAAGGTCCCTCCTCCTCCCATCAATGTGCGATTCATTCTCAACACGCCCCTCATGTGTGGCGAATTTTCAAGCCTAACACGTGGACAAAACTAACGGGGTGACGTGGAGCACGTCGTGTGGTCATTGGGCTTCACACGTGGGACAACCAGCTATGATACCTTGAAGAAAGTTAGTGTTCCACCATAAAATCAATTGGCAACATGAGGAGTAGCCCACTTAATGTATAAACACATGCATGATCCCTCCACTCCTTCCATCAATGTGGGAGTGGGATTCATACTCAACACTAAGTGCATTCTAGCTACTACTACTCCTTAGATGAGCTCCAAGCTCATGTTATCAAAACCTGCCCTTTTGGTTTTATAACTAAAATGTTTGATTCGCATAAACTAAATGAACAAAAGAAAAGAACTTCTTAGTTCTTACCGATTCTAGTTAGCCGATTAACCCAACTTGGAATTGGCTTTCCAGTCAATGTGATACATGCATCACTGCAGAAATGGTTGGAGTTCTTGGTGACCAAATTGTAGGCATTTCCTTTGCATTTCGCTGCAAGACCTTCCAACACTGCCCTCACTTCTAAAGGCCCAACAATCGTCTTCCCGATCAGAATCGATTCCTGAATGTAAACCCGTCACACTTTTTCGGTTCTCCTTAAAAAATTCCAGATGTTGGATACTCGTGAGGTCCAAATGCATGCTTCACACCATGCACTGCACAAGTAAATACAATCAAAAACCTCCATAAACATGGAAAAAATACAACAAAATGGAAAAACATTTCAAAAATCATTTAGATCTTGCTGTAACTGGAAACTGAAGTGGAAAATAATTCATGAACCTTCGATTTCTTACCAGAAGTTGGCAAGGAAATTAGCAGTTATTTATCACACTAACAATACAATATTTTCGGATTCAAGGACTTGAATGACTCACATCAATCCTTTATCTTGTATTGCCAAATCATTCAAAAACTTGAACTTTTGTTTTTGAATCAAAATTTAAAAGCACATGGGATGTAGAATATCCACTACCTAATCCAATTGAAGAACATACATCTTAAACTACACATAATCAATGGCCAAAGACACAGCAACCAAAAGGTTAAACCCAACTCTTTTCTGCATTTTCTCATCTGACAAACAAAATTATGCATATTTTATCACCAGCCAAACACAAAGTAAAGTTGGTAGAACTAACCTTTTACACCAGAATGGTAAACTACAAGGCCAAGCCAATAAGCGTAGCCATTAAAAGGTGAGAGATCGTATACATTGAGGTACACAGGCACCGATCCACTGTCCTCCTTCTCCTCCTCCTCAATGGCACTTCTGCACACACTCTTTTTACACAACATTTTCACTCTCCTTTCTTCCTCTTCACTTCTGCTGCTGCATTCACAGACCAAGAAACATTTGCAGCTGCACAACAACGACATCCTCCAAGAATGCCATTGAATTACAATACAATTTCCGATTTTCTTTTCGGATTCTAAATCATGGGTTTCCTTCTTTGCTTCCAAAAAATAATGGGTTTTTAACTAATCTGCTGATTGTTCAAGTGGGAGAGGAAAATTTTGAGAATCTTCTGCTGATGGCTGATGGCTGATGGTTGATGGGTTCCACAAGTGATAGTGAGAGGAAGTGCTGCTGCTGCTGCTGCTGCCTCTCTTGGCTGATGGTTGATGGTTAATGAGAAAATAGTTGGTACAGTTATATAGATGGCGCGTTTACATATCTGTAATCAGAATCAAAATGTGGAATTGAATTCCGATTACGGACTACTCTAGCGTTCACTAAATCTGGAGGAATTGAAAAAGTGGCAGGACCCACAAAAATTTTGGAATCAATTCCTTCTTTTGGAGGAATTGGACTCTTAAGATCTATAAGGTATTTCAATTCCGTCTGCTATGGGGAATTTGGAATACAAATTTTCTATCACTTATATCCTCACTTTATTTTTAAAATTCTAGTACTACCCTTTGCATTAACACAGAAGATCCACCTGCCGTTGTCCAACGATAATGTCCAGTGCTACTCCCTCCTCTAACACCGCAACCATCCATGCCCAGGGACGCAACCCAAACCCACTACTCCCACTTTCTGCCATATCTCTATGTTTCCGCAGGAAAATTTTGAAATCAAAATGCACTGGGTTAGAGAGAGGGAGAGAGAGAGAGAGAGAGGGAGAGAGAGAGAGAGAGAGAGAGAGAGAATAAGAAGAAGAGAAAGAGGGAATGAGGGACTTACAATAGAGTTTATTTGCCATCAAATGCTTAAGACTTGAAATAAATAAACTTGAATTATAATGGAATGGATTGAGATAGCGAGAGGTGGCGTTGAGGAGTGGGTTCTTCGGGAAGAGAAAGATAAGATTGGTTTGGGGTTGAGTTATTTTTTATTTAAATAAATATATATTCACTGGTGCAGCATCAGTAGATACGCAAATCATGGTGACTTACACTATCTTGGCTAGCATTAATACATACTTGATTTAGGACAAGTGCACTTTAGTAATTATACTGGTTTATATTCCGATTCTGCTAAATTAGTAAACAGTTTTATGGAATTCTATTCCGATTTCAGAACATTTAAGTAAACAGTTTCAACAAGAATCAGATTCTAACTTCTCCTCGTTCCAACTCCTCCTCAATTCAATTCCTCCTCTTTTCATTACGGTTACATAAACGCGCTATGGGATTTGTGGAATAATTGGGGTTGGATTTGACTGAAGTTACAAGGGGAAAAGGGTTATCCTTGGTTACAAATCTAAGATGGTCTCGATCTCATCCCACCTTTAAAAAATTGAATTGTTTGGGAGAAAGTAACGTACACTCATTATGAAACATACTGGTTTTTTTTTTCCACTGACTAGTGATGCGCTTAGGGCTGGTTTGGTATTGATATGCTTTGAAAAAAAACTGTTTTTGTTATACTGTGAGAATAATAAGCAATTGTGAAATAAAGCAGCAGAGTGTTTGGTAAATTTTTTTGTAAAAGTGCTTTTGAAAAAAAAAAAAAACGGTATTATAATGTTTGGTAAACTTTTATATAAAACAGCTATGACTGTGTGAAATGACCAAAAAGGTATAATACTAGATGTGCCATTAATTTAATATTCTTAACAAACAAAGGTGAATTAGTAAATATGCTTGCTTGATCTTAATGTACTCTTTTTCAATGCCGAAGCCAGAAATTGACAGGGGGTGGGGCGAAGTTAAAAGAGTACAAGGTTCAAAGAATAGCAACAACCAAATCCTTTTATATGGTAACGTCTTCCATAATTTATCAATACAAACAAATTACAATTGTTGCCGACAATGTTTCATATCATGAAAATACCGCATAATAGGCTAATTATCAATAAAAGCAAATACATATCTCTCAATGTAAACAAGCATGCTATCACTCAACCATTGATCTCCCATTTTGTTACGCAATGATGTTTTCATAATCTTTATAGCAAAAAAAGCTCTCTCCATCAAAGCAGTTGCAAACGGTAACACCAAAGCTAATGTAAAAAGCTTATACACTAACATATAGCTTGCACACCTCCTAGTCTTCACCAACTCATTTGCAAGATCACCAATTCCTCTCAATGATGAAAACTCACTGTGCATCTTCATATAGTGAATGTAATTGTCAAGTTGAATTGGAAGATTCATGAGGTCCATACAATCAAAATCTTAAGGATAAAGTTGGGCTAGATGAACAATTTTTGCTTTGTCAAAAGATGCAAAATTATTCACCAGACTCAAACATGCCATACAAAGAAGCAATTCGGTGTTTACCTCATTTAAACGATTATTTAATTCCTTTAATTGCATATCAAGGACTTCAACATAGAGGTCCACATGATAATAATGGAAGTTTGTGAGTCTTGGATCTTTATGCCTTGATTTTGCAGGTACAAAACGCAAATCCTCCATGTTAGGAACTATGATATCATGCTCTTGACAAAACTTTTGTACATCATCAAGCAAGTCCCCAAAGTCATCATCTCTCAAGGATTGATTTTAAAAAAGGGGATTGGTTTTCAAAAAGTGAAGGTCTCCTTTGAATAATGTAAGGCACATTTATTATTTTTTTTTTTTTCTAATCAATTAAACGAAACAAAGTCGTTTGATTAAGGAGTTTTTTTTTTTTCTTTTTTTGTAATACTAAATGAAACGGCATCATTTCATTTTAGGGATTTAAAAAACAATAACATAAGAAACTCAAGCAGAAACCCAAAAACCGATGTGCAATGCAACCATTAATTTCGGGGAGACCAGAGGGGCGGAACCACACTCCTGGGCTTAATTTCTTGTGAGGGGAAGGGTGGCCGCCCCTCCCAGTTCCTCTGTAGCTTCACCACTCCTCTTTTTCCCTACAATTAGGAGCATTTTTCCTATTGAGTTTTTGCTACCTAACGAGATTTTGACGAGGGACGCACCTTGCGTTGATCATATCCCTGATGACATCTTGTAGACATTTCGTTTGACTTTGCACAACCCTATAAACACATCTCTCTCCCTTATCAGTTAAATATAGATCACAACATAAATATATTATCTTTTTTGTTATTTTTTAATTCTTTTATTAGTATTTTTGTGGCAGCCCGTCCCGGGAAATTTAAAAACGTACGCGTGAAAAGACGGTTTTGCCCCTTGTTCGATTTCTTTACGTTTTGTGTTATGTTTGGGCTTTGTTGGCATGTTTTGAGCCACACACACCTTCCCACACACCACAACCTTTCCCCCCTATTCCTGCACCCTGTCCCGAGCCCCATTCCTTCCCATTTCCTTCGAGACGTACGGACACACACACACACTCATCAAATCTCCACAGATCGAAGAATCCAAGCACATATTCAGACTCGTGAGGCTTGTAGGAGTCCAACCATACCCATTTCAGGTGAGAATACCTTCGTTTTCACGTTGAACTCACGATGCCCGATTTTGGTACTGTTCATGCACACGTAATTTCTCACGTTTTAAGGAATTTCAAGCTTCTAGGAAGCTTGGTGAGGTTCCTAGGAGGCTCGGGGTGGTTTGTTTGAAGGTTTTGGACGTCGGGATCACGAGTTTCGAAGTTGGCCGAAGTTGGGGTGATTTTCCAGGTGAGATTTAGTGGTTTTTGGTGCTTGAAAGTGGTATGATTGTGTTCCTCTCGTTGTAAGCTTCATTTTGGTACCAAATTTGTGAAATTTGGTTGGAAAACGAAGAAGATAGGACATTTTAAAATTTTCCCAGTTTTCCGGCACCGGAGGCTCGCCAGAGAAGACGACGGAATATTCCGTCAAATCTGATAGAATATTCCTGACGCCGTTGACGGTTACCGTTAGGAATAACGGAATATTCCTAACGGCGTCAGTTGATGCCGTCAGCGTGCCAGGCACGTGCCTGCGTGTGGCCGGCGCGTGTGGCCATGCCTTGGCCGGTGCGTAGGGGCGCGTGCGACGGTGAAAAATTATTTTAAAAATATGGGGATGTTCTTGAGGTTGAGTAAATCACGTTGGTGTATTCATACACCCCATTTGAGCAATGTTTGAGAAGTTATTTCTAAAGGTTGGTTATGTGCTTTAAAATTAACGTTTTTATAGTTGTTTCGCATATAGGTGAGATGTATCCCAAGGACGAACGTGGTCACTCGAGGCAGGGGGCTACGACCCTTCCACTTACCAGTGAATGGGCTTTTGGTTTTCCGTATATACCTATATACTTATATTTTTCCCCAGAAATCAGTTTGAATTGTTATTTGCCATATGCCATGCATTAGATTATCGTTATTTATGCATCGTTAGTTGCATTATTAGTTATATATATGTACACATATGCATATTGGGTGCTGCGGACGCACAGGTAAGTGCCAGGTAAGTGTTATTCATGGTTACATTCAGTAGCGATTCGAGATGCTTAGAGAGCTCATAACCTGCACCCCCGGTATTAGTGCTCCCGCCCAGGGTAGGGCACAGTCCTTCACGTGATGTTTACATCCCGCACCACACGCTCAGCTTGGATCCAAGTTAGGTGCACAGTCCTGTCGTACAAACCACTTTAGGTGGCTCCAACTTGTAGGTGACCCGCAATTATTCGCCCAGCCTTCACGTGATCGTAGCACTAAAGCGTATCTATATTACACCCAGGCCTATCGTACAGACCACTTTAGGTGGTTCCAACTCATGTGCTGGTATAGATAGTGAGATTGAGATTTGAGCTCTAGATTCAGCCGTACAGGTCACGTTAGGTGACTCCGGCTGCCAGACTATATGATATTGATATGTTTTCACCTGAGCACTTGCATTTCATTGTGTGATTTGACATGGCATACCCTAAAGCATGATTGATATATATATATATATATGTACATATTTTTATTTTCTGGGAAGTATATAGGTTTTACGGCAAGGGGTTAGAACTCATTTACTAAATTGGTTTTTGAAAACCTTTGTTTTTGCCCATTCACGCTTTTGTTTTGCGCCCTTCCAGGTTCTAGTTGACTAGCACGTTTGGTGGCTTCCCAGAGGGTTTTCTTGACATATCTGACAGACGATCACTAGCGTAGGACCACCTTCGGGTGTACAGTTGTTGCGTCGTTTTCATTGGACTGCTTTAGGCTTATCGCTCTGAACTCATGTCTCGCTTGCGCTAGCACTTGTTCTATTACCTTATGTATGCTAGTTTTTATTTATTCGTACTATTTACTTTGCTATTTTATTAGCTTCCGCACTGTGCACATGGTTACGTCACTTCCACGTGACGGCCAGCATGCCTTGATCTCGATCGGGGTGTGTCAGTTTGGTATCAGAGCCTAGGTTTTGGCAGTCCTGTGCTTTTGTGAGTATTCTAATGGTTTTGGTGTCTTTTGTCAGAATTATGCCGCCTCGTCGGGAACCATGTCGCTCCGCTGAGCCTAGTTTCCCCGATATTGCTCAGCTGGGGGAAGCTATTGCTACAGCTATTCAGTCGACGATCCGCCCTCCCCAGAGGACTCCTTTGGAGACTATGTGTAATTTGAAGTTGGATAAGTTCGAAGGTAGCGAGGGTCATGAGGGTGCAGAGCGATGGTTAGAGCATATTGAGAAGACTTTTCGTGTCTTGAACAGTCAGAGGAATCTTTCTGTTGAGAAGTGGGTAGAGATGAGGTCGTGGTTTTTGGGTAAGGAGTCTGCAGCTTGGTGGGAGCAGGAATCTCGTCGTTTGACTCCAGTTGAGAGGACTGATTGGGATGTTTTCCAAGAATTGTTCAGGAGAAGGTTTGTGCCTCCTGAGTATATTGATCGAAAGAAGCAGGAATTTACCGAGTTGAGATAGAGGAAGTTGACAGCGAATGAGTACTATCGGAAGTTCACTGATTTGTCTCGCTATCATCCTGAGATTGCTGGTAATCCAGCGGAGATGCTTCGTCGTTTTCGTTTAGGCACTAAGAAGAAATGGCGTTCGATGGTGACCACTACTCATTGTGATACTTACCAGGATTTTTATGAGGTTCTGCTGAGGGTTGAGGATTCAGAAAATATGTCAAGTGAGAGTGATGAGGAAGAGAAAGATGGTAATCAGAAGAAAGATGATAAGGGTAAAGGTCAAGCGTCGCTTGGGCCTCGTAGGACTCAGAACTTCAAGAGGGGTGGTACTAGCTCGAGTTCTTCTAGCGGTGGTTTCAGCGCCACTGGTTAGGGACGTGGAGGTAGGTTTGCTGGTGGTGCTAGAAGCCAGAGGCAGGGTGATGGTGGCAGAGGTAGAGCTCCACTTTGCCGTAGGTGTAATAATCGGCACTTTGGTGAGTGTAGGCGTGGCAGCAGTGGTTGTTTTACTTGTGGGCAGATGGGACATCGGGCTGCGAATTGTCCCCAGAGTTAGCAGCAGAAGCCGCAGCAGACTTTCTTGCTGCCACCCGCGCCGATTCAGCAGATTCAGGGTCCGGGTAGTTATGGTCAGTCGGGTCAAGGTGGTGCCTTCTACTATCAGGGTGATGTTGTTCCCTACGCCCCAGGACAGTATCAGTATCCCCAGGACCCATATTCTCAGGGTGGTTATCCTCCGTATCCGAGTGGCTATATGCCGTATCCTCCAGCTCCAGCAGGCAATTCTTAGTGTTTTTAGGGAGGACAGATTCAGCAGGGAGAGATTGCTTCGAGTAGTGCGAGGTCTTCGAGACAGTCTGGTCAGCCCAGTCAGGGGCGTGGTACTCAGAGTCGTGGTGGTCAGACGAGCAGAGGTCGAGGTGGACGACAGCAGACCTAAGGGCGTATTCATAACATTTCTCTACAGGACGCTCAGAACAATCCGGATTTGATCATGGGTACGTTAAATATCCTTGGTTATTTAGCTAGAGTATTAATTGATTGTGGTGCTACACATTCCGTGATTTCTCATACATTTGCTCAAATGACGCAACCTCGCCCTACACCTCTAGGGTATGATTTAGAGTTGGCTATGCCTAGAGGGGAGAGATGTATCATAGATCGTGTGTTCCCAGGATGTCCAGTGATAGTGGAGGATGTGGTTATGCCAGCTGATTTTATCCCGTTAGATATTGTTGACTTTGATGTGATTCTGGGCACAGATTGGCTGCACTTCTATCGCGCCAATATTGATTGTTACGGGAAAATAGTTACATTCCATCGTCCTGGACTACCTGTGGTTACTTTCGTGGGCGAGCAGAGTGGGGTGAGATATGGCGTTATTTCGGCTTTGCGAGCGAAAAAGTTGTTGTCTAAAGGTTGCCAGGGGTACTTAGCTCATGTGGTGCTGGATGAGGCTGCTCTTAGTAGAGTTGAGGATGTGAGGGTAGTCCGACACTTTCCCGATGTTTTTCCTGAGGATTTACCTGGCTTGCCGCCTGATCGAGACATGGAGTTCACTATTGAGTTGCTTTCAGGTACTAATCCTATTTCTTTAACTCCTTATCATATGGCTCCCGCTGAGTTAAGGGAATTGAAAGTTCAGTTACAAGAATTAGTGGATAAGGGATTTATTCAGCCTAGTACTTCACCTTGGGGAGCTCCAGTATTGTTTGTGAGGAAGAAAGACGGAACTTTGAGGCTATGTATTGATTATCGGCAATTGAATCGGGTGGCGATTAAAAACCGCTATCCGTTGCCGCGTATTGATGATTTGTTTGATCAGCTTCGAGGTGCTTGTGTATTCTCCAAGATTGACTTGAGGTCGGGTTATTATCAGCTGAAGATTAGTAGGGATGACGTTCCTAAGACGGCGTTCAGGACTCGTTACGGTCATTACGAGTTTCTGGTTATGCCATTTGGGTTGACGAATGCACCAGCTGCTTTTATGGATTTGATGAACCAGGTATTCCAGCCATATTTGGATAGGTTTGTTATTATTTTCATCGACGATATTCTGGTGTACTCTAAGTCTAAAGCGGAGCATGTTCGACATCTTACTTTGGTGTTGAAAAGGTTGAGGGAACACCAATTGTATGCTAAGTTTAGCAAGTGGCAGTTTTGGTTAGATCAAGTCGCGTTTTTGGGGCACATTATTTCAGTTCAGGGCATTTTGGTGGATCCACAGAAGGTGGCAGCTATGGAGAAATGGGAGCAACCGCGAACCGTTACTGAAGTGAGGAGTTTCCTTGGTTTGGCAGGGTACTATCGACGGTTTGTTAAGGATTTTTCAGTGATTGCTTTACCATTGACGAGGTTAACGAGGAAGGATGTTAAATTTAAGTGGGATGATAAATGTGAGCAGAGTTTTTAGCAATTGAAGTATTGTCTCACTCATGCACTTGTTTTGGCACTCCCGGATGATAGTGGTGATTTCGAGGTTTATAGTGATGCTTCTTTGAGTGGTCTGGGATGTGTGTTGATGCAGCATGGTAGGGTAATTGCTTATGCTTCGCGACAGTTGAAACCTCATGAGTTGAATTACCCTACGCATGATTTGGAGTTAGCCGTTATTGTCTTTGTGTTGAAATTGTGGAGACACTACCTTTATGAAGAGAAATGTAAGATCTTTACAGATCACAAGAGTCTTCAGTATCTTTTTACGCAGAAGGAACTTAATCTTCGTCAGCAGAGGTGGATGGAATTGCTCAGTGATTATGACTGCACGATTGATTATCACCCTGGTCGTGCAAATGTTATGGCCGATGCACTTAGCAGGAAGTCTCAGGGCCATATCAATGCGTTGTACGCTAGTCGTATTCCTCTTCTGGCAGACTTGCGATCCACAGGAGTGAGGTTTGAGGCAGAAGTTAGGGAGGTAACTTTACTTCCTAATTTTCAAGTTAGACCTATTTTAGTCGATCAGGTGTTTGAAGCTCAGGTAGCTGATAGGGAGACTCAAGAATTGATTCAAGCTCGAGATTGAGGGAGGACGAGAAACCGTTTGGGTTGTTGCAGCCGCTTCCTGTTCCAGAGTGGAAATGGGAAAATATTACCATGGATTTTGTGTACAAGATTCCGCATACACATAAAGGCTTCGACGGCATTTGGGTGATCATTGATCGGCTTACTAAGTCAGCGCATTTTATCCCAGTGAGAGAGAAGTATTCTTTGGGCCGTTTAGCGGAGTTGTTTATCTCGAAGATTGTGAAGTACATGGTGTCCCTGTAAGTATTGTCTCGGATCGTGATCCACGATTTACATCTAAGTTTTGGGTGGCGTTTCAAGAAGCTTTAGGTACGAGACTACTTTATAGCACGGTGTATCATTCTCAGACGGACGGACAATCAGAGAGAACCATTCAGACTTTGGAGGATATGTTGCGAGCTTCGGTGTTACAGTTTGGTGATGCTTGGCACACACGGTTGGATTTAATGGAGTTTGCCTACAACAACAACTTTCATTCGAACATCAGTATGGCACCATTTGAGGCATTGTATGGCAGATCTTGTCGCACACCATTGTGTTGGTCAGAGGTTGGAGAGAGAGTCTTGGTGGGCTCGGAGATTGTTGAGGAGACTACGCGAAACGTTCAGGTGATCAAGTCTAACCTGAAGGCAGCCCAGGACAGGCAGAAGAGTTTAGCCGACTGTCATGCTACTAATAGAGTGTATGAGGTTGGTGATTGGGTATTTCTGAAGCTTTCACCATGGAGAGTTATGGTACGGTTTGGAAAGAAAGGCAAGTTGAGTCCCAGGTACATCGGACCATACATGGTCACCGAACGGGTTGGTGAGGTAGCTTACAGGTTGGAGTTGCCTCCGGAGTTGGCTAGAGTGCATAACGTTTTTCACGTGTCCATGCTTTGACATTATGTGGCTGATCCATCTCATGTGATACCTCCTCAACCCTTGGAAATCAACCCAGATTTGACGTATGATGAGGAACTAGTGACGATTCTAGATTGGAAGCAAAAGGTTCTGAGGAACAAGATGGTGAACTTGGTGAAAGTTTTGTGGAGAAATCATTTCGTGGAGGAAGCTACGTGGGAAACAGAAGATCGGATGAGAGATTTGTATCCTCGCTGGTTCTTTGATCACTAGGGGTTGTTCTATGGTTGTTTTGAATTTTGGGACGAAATTCTTATAAGGTGGGTAGGTTATGACAGCCCGTCCCAGGAATTTTAAAAACGTACGCGTGAAAAGATGGTTTTGCCCCTAGTTCGATTTCTTTACGTTTTGTGTTATGTTAGGGCTTTGTTGGCATGTTTTGAGCCACACACACCTTCCCACACACCACAACCTTTCCCTCCTATTCCTGCACCCTGTCCCGAGTCCCATTTCTTCCCATTTCCTTTGAAACGTACGGACACACCCACACACTCATCAAATCTCCACAGATCGAAGAATCCAAGCACATATTCAGACTCGTGAGGCTTGTAGGAGTCCAACCATACCCATTTCAGGTAAGAATACCTTCGTTTTCACGTCAAACTCACGATGCCCGATTTTGGTACTGTTCATGCACACGTAATTTCTCACGTTTTAGGGAATTTCAAGCTTGTAGGAAGCTTAGTGAGGTTCCTAGGAGGCTCGGGGTGGTTCGTTTGAAGGGTTTAGACGTCGGGATCACGAGTTTCGAAGTTGGCCGAAGTTGGGGTGATTTTCCATGTGAGATTTAGTGGTTTTTGGTGCTTGAAAGTGGTATGATTGTGTTCCTCTCGTTGTAAGCTTCATTTTGGTACCAATTTTGTGAAATTTGGTTGAAAAATGAAGAAGATAGGACGTTTTAAAATTTTCCCAGTTTTCCGGCACCAGAGAAGACGACGGAATATTCCGTCAAATCTGACGGAATATTCCTGACGCCGTTGACGGTTACCGTTAGGAATAATAGAATATACCTAACGGCGTCAGTTGATGCCGTCAGCGTGCCAGGCACGTGCCTGCGTGTGGCCGGCGCGTGTGGCCATGCCTTGGCCGACGCGTGGGGGCACATGCGACGGTGAAAAATTATTTTAAAAATATGGGGATGTTCCTGAGGTTGAGTAGATCACGTTGGTGTATTCATACACCCCATTTGAGCAATGTTTGAGAAGTTATTTCTAAACTTTAAAATTAACGTTTTTATAGTTGTTTCGCATATAGGTGAGACGTATCCCAAGGACGAGTGTGGTCACTCGAGGCAGGGGGCTACGACCCTTCCACTTACCAGTGAGTGGGCTTTTGGTTTTCCGTATATACCTATATACTTATATTTTTCCCCAGAAATCAGTTTGAATTGTTATTTGCCATATGCCATGCATTAGATTATCGTTATTTATGCATCGTTAGTTGCATTATTAGTTATATATATGTACACATATGCATATTGGGTGCTGCGGACGCACAGGTAAGTGCCAGGTAAGTGTTATTCATGGTTACATTCAGTAGCGATTCGAGATGCTTAGAGAGCTCATAACCTGCACCCCCGGTGTTAGTGCTCCCGCCCAGGGTAGGGCACAGTCCTTCACGTGATGTTCACCTCCGGCACCACATGCTCAGCTTGGATCCAAGTTAGGTGCACAGTCCTGTCGTACAGACCACTTTAGGTGGTTCCGACTCGTAGGTGACCCGCGATTATTCGCCCAGCCTTCACGTGATCGTAGCACTAGAGCGTATCTATATTACACCCAGGCCTGTCGTACATACCACTTTAGGTGGTTCCGACTCGTGTGCAGGTATAGATAGTGAGATTGAGATTTGAGCTCTAGATTCAGTCGTACAGGTCACGTTAGGTGACTCCGGCTGCCAGACTATATGATATTGATATGTTTTCACCTGAGCACTTGCATTTCATTGTGTGATTTGACATGGCATACCCTGAAGCATGATTGGTGTATATATATATATATATATATATGTACATATGTTTATTTTCTGGGAAGTACACAGGTTTTACGGCGAGGGGTTAGAACTCATTTACTAAATTGGTTTTCGAAAACCTTTGTTTTTGCCCACTCACGCTTTTGTTTGGCGCCCCTCCAGGTTCTAGTTGACTAGCACGTTTGGTGGCTTCCCAGAGGGTTTTCCCGGCATATCTAACAGACGATCACCAGCGTAGGACAACCTTCGGGCGTACTGTTGTTGCGTCGTTTTCATTGGACTGCTTTAGGCTTATCGCTCTGAACTCGTGTCTCGCTTGCGCTAGCACTTGTTCTATTACCTTATGTATGCTAGTTTTTATTTATTCGTACTATTTACTTTGCTATTTTATTAGCTTCCGCACTGTGCACATGGTTACGTCACTTCCACGTGACGGCCAGCATGCCTTGATCTCGATCGGGGTGTGTCAATTTTATTATTATTAATTTAGATATTTTCCCCCATTAAAACCCTTTGCACCAAACTCATTAAAAAAATCCAACTCCCAGAGAGTTCCCCATGAACCTACATCTCTCCACTCTCCTTAAAAACCTCACTGACTTCACCAAAAAAATATGACTTTTTTTTGCCCATCAAACCCAGATAATCAAATCTACAACCTCTAGTTCGAAGCCATACCTGCAATCTCTGCCATCGAACTTGAACGAAGCTCGAATCAAATAAAGCCTGAATTGCTTGATGCTGCACCACGAATCTGAATCTCACAAACCCAGTTCGCATTTTGACAAAGTCCCAGTTGGACGCGCATGCTTAGATCTAATCTCACAAACCCAGTTGGAGTTGCGGAGGTGCATGCTTGGAGACGACGAGGCGTTGGAGACGAGATTAACAATCTGCTACTCCCAAGGGTCTCGCTACGACCATGTAGTGAGGTGTTTAGTTCACACGAGTCTGAGCAAGGAGACTGGGTCAAAAGGGAAGTCAGGTTCTGTAAGGGTGAGGATGGCAGCAGAAAGGAGGGCAATGTTGGCAAATTGAAAAATTCATTAATGAATTTACTGTTCACCTATGTTTTTCAAAAAAGCTGGTTTTTTGAAGCTGCTTTTTGCAACTTCTGGTTTTTGGCTTTTTTTTTTTTTTTTTCCATCCTAAACTTTGAAATAAAGCTGGTTTGGAGTGTTTACCAAACACTAAAACTCCTCCAACTTTTTTTTTATACCCACTTTTTTTAAAAGCACCTCAGTACAAAACCAATACTTATAATCTAGCTATACTATTATTTGTACTATCTTTCTAATAGGAATAGAGTCTGTCAATGCATGTGAGTCTAATCTCTATTACAAAGATAGTACAAGTGATAGTATAATTAAATGGTAAGAATAATATTATTATTTTTCAATTAAAACCTTTTAGGAAAAAGGAAACAATATCATTTTTCTTCGGTTTTGGCTTTGAGAGAAAGGGAGAAGGGTAAATTTGGGGATCCAAAATATTTGCTTATGGGGCTTTCCATCTAGACAAAAGGGAGAAGGGTAAATTTGTCCAATTGCTTAGTCATGTTTCTCGTCAAAAAGCAAAAGTCCAATTTTTAATAATGGGTTACAAATTTCTTTTTTTTTGAAAGTCTACATGTGTCACTAGTTGAGGCTTTGGCTCTAATTTTAGTTTAAGAAAAAAAGTGTGCATAAATCACCCGCCAAATTTTATTACTTTATGTATTCATAACAAAGCACCATGTTATGTTATGCAGTCGCAAGTTATATTCGACAGGATAATACTTACATCCCTCCATGTGAGGGATGCACATATCCCCCATTTGCGAATAACGCATCTTGATTGTACAAATTAACAATAGGAACAGTTTAATTGATTAATCTTCATTTAAAGGTTACTCTTACAAAAAGCATTCGAATGGGTATTGTTTTATCATCCAGACGTATCAAATAAATAAACGGTTCATCGTGAATATATTACTTGGTACCTATACTGTCAATTTGTTATATACATTTGAAGAACTAGAAGATTTCCGATTGAAATGATTTTTTGTAAGAGTGATCTTTAAATGAAGATTAAGAAATTGAAAATTTCAATCATTGTCTTTATTCGATCAGATACGTTATTCATGAATGGAGGAACATGTGAATCCCCGCATTGGGGGATGCATGTATTATTGTTTTCGACATATATATGGGATATGTAATGCTAATAAATAGTTATTTTCGGCTTTCAAATTAACCACTCATAATGTATTTGGACGAGGGACATAATCTAAGGTAACCTACAAATAATCAATTTGGAAATGGCACCTTGAAAGTTCTTTGTTCAGAGTATTTGTAGTAAGTATTTGAGTACTTCATTAGTCATACTTTAGCAATGCCCCTATCCAAACATAGCAAAAGTTATACACAGTTCGAAATTATAAATACTTGAGATTTTAGAGTGTAAAGAATGCCTGTGTTAAGTGAATTTTTCACCTTGTTTCATTTTGTTTTCTGAACTTTTATTTTTATTTTGAATCCTCTATACTTTCAATTCATTTCAATATTCCCTCCATTGTTAATTCTATTACAAATTTTCTATTAATTCCACTACGTGCAATACGAATGATCAACTTTTAACGGCATATACATGAACAAAATGTTACATTCACCAAGAAAATTAGTACAAAAGACAAGGGGCCATTTGCACGAACTAAAAGTTTAGAGGGAGTTCAGAGTCATATTGCAAGTTCATAGAGGAAATGGAACAAAACTTGCAATTCATGAGCTATCTTAGTTTTCATTTTTGTGGGATGAAATAGGATGATGGGAAAATGTTAAGAGGAATGTTTATGGAATAATACAAAAATGAAAATTGAAAACACTTCAATCTCGTTTGATAACCAACTTATTTTTTATTTTTTGTTTTCACTTTTTCTGCTAGTGATAAAGATGTAATTGTTGGAACCCAAAATTTTTCACTAGAAAGCCCAATCATTATATATTCATAACAGACCAAGCTTAAATTAGGCGTAGAGTGCAACATGACAGGTTAGAAAATTCACAATCATGCCATAACAATAAAATGATAATTCATAACTTGGACATTCGAAAAATCACGCTAAGCTCATGCAATATCATGTTTATTCATTATTTCAAGCTATATCAAACAAGCTTATAATATTAATACATAAACATTTATAGCCCGAACACCAAACCCCGACACGCTTCAGTGGCCCTAGCCACATAACATAGCTTACCGAGTGACTTATGGTGTGAACCGTTATGAAAGTCCATTAGTCTTGTACAGAATTAAAGTTTGTGAAAATTTTAGGCTGCTATGGAGCACTAAAATCCAAGCCCACAACTTTAATCTCATGTCGGAAGCCTTTAAGAGATAATTCCTTACCTTTTCCTTACAAACCAATTAAAACACTTCAAACGTTTCCCCAAAAAAAATAAAAATTAAATTAAATTAAATTAAAACACTTCAAACCTAACCAGATTTAAAACCTAGTTCCCTAGATTCATGCATTGACAATACTCAACCTTGAGCCGCACACCTCGTTTTAACATGCATGAAGAACCCTACCATTTGAAGCTCACGCAAGAAACCAAGGAAGAAAATGCGGGAGCGTAGCCAAAAATTGGAGCTCTGCCATGGGATTTAGTGTAGGAAAGGAGGGATTCTGGGTAGAACCTTCAACTGAGCCTTCACAGTTTGGTTCATGACAATGAAATTCAATTGAAGTGGTCCACAAATTTGTCAACTATAAATTATTTTGGTCCTCATGTGAAAAATCTGTCAATATTCACGTTCAATTGTCACATAACCAACCACGTAACCATCATTTTAAGAGTATTTTTGTCAAACCAACTCATCTACTTAACAAGGATATTGACATATTTTTTCACTGAAGGACAAAGTGATTTACAGTGGACAAATTGAGAGGGTACTTCTATTGATTTTCATTGTTAGAAATCAAAATGAGGAGTTATGCCAATCTCACATATATTTTAGCCAAAAAGATGAAAATGAATAAAGAGAGATTTATGCACGTCGTTTGTGGATTAATCATGAAACAATTGTATCATATTTTATTGTTAAATAAGTGGAAGTGATTCCACACTTCTTTTCACCTTTACACACTTCTATTTATTTCTGAGTATTAAATTAAATAGATCAAAAGAGAATAATAGTGTATTTGTCTTGATAATTTAGGAAAAATGATAAGACCACACTATTTTTCTCTCTTTACACACCTCTTGTTTAATCTTGTCTATTGTTTCTGACACACCCCGACCCAGAAAGTCCACTTGGACCCTGAATCGAGCTGTGCTGGCCGACACCTGGAAGGTGACGAAGCCATAAAATGTGATAGTGTATAAAAAGTGAATGAATTTGATTCCAAAAGTGTCTAAATACCAAAGTGCGCTACGAGTGGGAGCGAACCCATTTCACGCGCGATGTCAGAGCATAAGTAAGGTACAATAATGTGAGTAAGAATCATACCCTCAAAAATATCCATCAATACTAAGATTCGCCACAGATTCTTGTCGATACAAACTCAACAGCTAAAACCTAGAGGGTACCAAACAGAAGGTGTGAGTAATCAATAAAACCAAGCTTCCCAAAGTTACTACCTCTCTAAAAGTAATGCCCCTAAATGTAAAACCCGTATCATTTTCCATAAGACAGTACAACATATATACATATATCCAAACCATACTCGGAAATGACCAAAACCACGGTTTGCCATCAAATCCACCATACATTAATAAGTAGGCCAAATGAACTAAATCAATACAAAGTGATACATCAATCAGAGTCATCTAAAATGACATGTACAACTTAACCGTATCTCGTCAATCATGGCTAGTATATAAGTTGGAGTCACCTATAGTGACCTGTACGACTTATCCATATCTCGTCAATCCTGGTTAACATGTAAGTCGGAGTCACCTATAGTGACCTGCACGACTTATCCACATCTCGTCAATCATGGCTAGCCAATAGCTCAATAAGTATACCTGCACACGAGTCGGAACCACCTAAAGTGGTCTGTACGACAGGACTGGGTGTAAATAAATACGCTCAAGTGCTACGATCACGTGAAGACTGGACGAATAATCGCAGGTCACCTACGAGTCGGAACCACCTAAAGTGGTCTGTACGACAGGACTGTGCACCTACCTTGGATCCAAGGTGAGCATAAGGTGCGGGAGGTGAACATCACGTGAAGGACTGTGCCCTGGCCACGGGCAGGAGCACTAACACCGGGGTGCAGGTTTATGAGCTCTCAATGCATCTCAATATAACATGTGCAACTCATGGCAACCAGTACGACAATATCGAAGTTGCCTAACACATAACTATAGTCATGCTATAACGCAATCGATTCAACAAATATCATAACTCACCTGAACTTACCTGGGTGTCATGCGTTCACCTTTGCACTTGAAAGCATTCTCAATAATTATATGCAAGTAATATACATATGGATATACCATGATGCAATCTAATACTGAACCATGTCGTAGCATTTTCAATTATAAACAATATGGTGTGAAGTGTACAATCAGTAACGCCCTACTCCCAAACTACTTATTTTCGGAGATAATTATCCATGACAACTCAATTAACACTAATTTAACAAACTAATTCATAAACTAAAACTTGCCTTTACCAATTTCCTCTGCATTACTCAATTTCCCAAGCAAGGCTTTTGTCTCAAATATTTTATGGCTGCATCTAACGTCTCGTTAGACTGCCTACGTACCCTAGACAGGGATCAAGCCATTCGTAGTTCATATAGGTACTTCAAGCATTCACAATAATTATACGAAGGTAATGTACCTAATCAATTTAAAAGTGTCGATGGAACTCTCAATAATATGCACAATAAAAAGGAAAAGATCCACTCACCTGGAGTCCACGCTATACTTCTCTAGCACGC
Source organism: Pyrus x bretschneideri (assembly GCF_019419815.1). NCBI lineage: Eukaryota > Viridiplantae > Streptophyta > Magnoliopsida > Rosales > Rosaceae > Pyrus > Pyrus x bretschneideri. Next base: position 28,523 of record NW_025999439.1, read on the forward strand.
TCATCGAGGCATCCTGAATGATCGGTCCCTGCCACGAAGTCCAAAAATGGACGGAAGATGGTCAATTTTGCCCACGAAGCCGGCGGGTGCCTAAAACTTCCCGACGTCGATTTGTAGTCCACGGTGGTCCAACGGGGTCAAGGTTGGTTGGGTTTTGCTCCTAGGATGATGAGCTACAAAGCCCAAGTGGTGGCATCGGCCATTGCTTTGCCGATTTGCTGGAAAATCGAAAAGGGTGGCCGGAGTGATAGGAGCATATTCATGCGACTTAAATGGCTTGTTCTCGTGCATTTACGTTATGTTTCTTTAGTTATTTTAGTCCTTTATGCTTCTTTTGTGTGTTTTCAGGTTCTAAGGGCAAAGTATGCAAAATGGTGCATTTTGGTGCATTTTGGAGTAGTTTGGGGCGTTAAATGGATTGCATATACTTGAAGCCAAGTAGATGGACGAAATTAAAGACCAAAGGAGGCCTTTGTACCAGAAATTCACACCAACACATCCCATTTCAGATTGCATTCCAATCATTCCAGCCAAGCCACATGCACTCCCTTTAATTTATTCAACCTAGCTGTCAAAGCACATGCACATTCACCCTAATCATTCACATACCCAATCTGCCATCATTCACACATTCATTCCACATGCATTCATCAACATATCTAGCTGTCACTCACATGCATTCCCTTCATATAAATCAGCCACATGCACCCATAATCATTCAACCAACTTTGCACATGCACTCCCACCCTTTAATCACATGCATAAATCAGCCACATGCATCTCCCATCACCATTCCAGATTTCCACCAAGTTCCTAGCTGTCATATTCCCTCCTTTTCACCTATAAATAAGCATCCATTGCAGCCACAATTCATTCATTCTCATTCATTCTTCCATTTTCAGAAATTCACCAAAGAGAGCCCTTTGTGCCGTGAGTCTCCCTACCAATCCAAACACCACCAGAAATCATCCCATTGCCGTGGCCTCCCCCTTCCATTTTCACCACTCCCCAAACCATTCACACCATCAAACTAACCTTAGACCTTGTGCTACGACAAAGAGGAAGAGAAGCGGGCCTAAACGTTCATACAATTCAAGTTTGAGTTGTTGGAATGTTTAGGTGTTTCTTTTCCTTTGAATTCAATGTTTAATTTCAATTCTCTTTGTTTTGTACGTATGAGGAACTAAACCCCCCTTGGCTAGGGGGGGATTCGAAATATATGTTTATGCTTGCATTTTGATTTGATTACTTCTAATTGCGTTTCATAAGTTGTGGATTCAATTTGTTTAACTGTTTGATTGATAACTTATTTATGTATGTTTATTGAGAGAGCACGCTTAATTTTCATGCATGAATATGACGCTAGAATATAAGTGAGTTTCACCTAATAGTTACGAACTTATATTCACAAGTAGTGGAGGTTGCTTATAAACAATCGCGTTAAACGAATTCTTGGCATAAGTTTCATGCAATCAAAGTAACGAATGCCTCGTCAACACTTATAATTTTCATAGAGCATAATGATCTCTCATTGTATCTCTTCTATGCAATCATGTTGAGAACTATTGGAGAATGATTTGAATTGTCGCATGCATCATCCAATTCAATAACATAAGGAAAATTTGAGAGTTAATTAGTGCATCACGGTTAACTTGGGGTGTTGAGCATCATAGTTATTGAAAAGCAATTGGAAATCGTTTTATATGCAAGTGTAACATGTGTGGAGATGAACCCCTTAGCTAGCTTCCATTCCATTCATTAAATCCAAATTCGTTTTAAAATCTGTTCGTTTTACAAAGTTTTAAGTTTTGTTTTCAAATTCGTCAAAAACTCAATCCCCCTTTGCTTTAGTGTCCAACTTAGTTAGAAAGTGTCTTAGTTTGTGTTTCTAAGTGTTTTGATTCATTTTATTACCCAATTTCGTCCAAAGTAGTCAAAGTGCTCAAAACTGCCCAGAAAGTGTTTTTAAGGCAGTTTTGAGTGTTTTGGGTGCTGTTTGAGTTTTTTGGTTTGTTTTAGTGTTTTAAGTGTTTAGTTTTGTATTCTTTGAGTCTAGTTTAGTGTTTTAAACTTTATTTTATGTTTTTGAGTCAGTTTCCAAGTGATTTTGCAATCCCTCCTAATCCCCGGTTAAGAACGATCCCTACTTATACTTATACTACAATTGATAAAAAGAGGGTTTAATTTGTGTGCGTATAATTCTCGCATCAAATTTTGGCGCCGTTGCCGGGGATTAGCAAATTTGCTAATCTCTTGGATTGTTCGTTTCTGTTATGTATTTTAGTTTTAGTTTTTGATTTGTGTTTTGTTTGTTGGTTTCAAGTACTAGAGAAGCACAACATGGCACTTGATAATGCTTCTCTTTTGTCACAGCTCATGGAAAGGTCCCAAATGCAAAGCGTTGATATATTTGATCTTCAATCAAGGAATAACGTGTTTTCCAATACTTACAATTCAGATTGGAGTGATCATTCAACTTCTATGTGGTGGGAACCTCAAAATGTTCAACAAGAAGGATATTGGCAGCCACCTCATATTCAATATGCCCAACCAAACTCAAGTTCGTCAATAGATTATAATCAAAAGCTTAATGAATTAATTTGTTTGGTGCAGGGCTCACAAAACCAACTTGAGGAGGCTCAACAAGGAGAATATTGGCAACCATATGAGGAGTTCTATACAACGCCTATACAGCCACCACAACCTGCCCAAAGTAATGAAGGTAATTCAAATGATAATGATACGAGTTTTCAATTACTTACTACTTTGACGCAGGGAATCCAAACTCAAAACAAGGAGAGGGAAAATCAAGACAAAAGGTTGGACTACTTGGAAAAGCAAATTGGGCAGATCGCGGAGTTCGTAGGACAATTTCAAGACCAAGGCGAACTCCCTAGTTCAACCATTGCAAATCCGAAGGGAGAATTTGAAACTGCCAAGGAAATCATGTTGAGAAGTGACAAGGAGGTTGGAACGGACCCTCAACCATCAAAATCAAATAACAAAGAAGAGGAATACACCCAACCCACGACAAGAGTGGAAACACCTTTGCCGGAGGCACCTATTGCTCCTACGCCATCTAATTCAAGTAAGGTTGTTCCAAATTTAATTAGTTCTAGCCCCATTCCACCTAATATCCCTATTCCTTGCAGGTTCATGAATTCCAAGGAAGAAGAAAGTGAAAAAGACACCTTGGAAGCCCTTCCAAAGGTGAAAACTAGGGAATATCATGAATTCATCAAAGAAGACGTTCTTGAGATAAACAACCCCAAAGAAGTTGAATTTTATGACACAAGACAAGGACCAATCCTCACATCAAATCTGACCAAGTGCAAAGTCCCTGAAACGTTCAAAGAAGGGGTGTTTATTCTTGAGTTCTTATTGGATCACATAAGTAAGCCACCTCCTCCAATTTCAATTTTCTTTTATACTAACGTGTTGTTAATGATTCAGGCATCCAATCTTGAATTTAAACCATTACCGGATCATTTCAAGTATCACCTTCCATTCAAAGATCAATTCCATGCCGTTTGATTCGAAATAAAAAAAAAATTAAAAAAAAAAAAAAGAAGAAAAAAAAAAGAATGTAGCCTTCACAAAGGTTGTGTACGTGAAGCCCCACTACGTGGCAACACTCTCGGAGCAGGAGGCATCGGAGCAGGAGGCATCGGAGCAGAAGGCATCGGAGCAAGAGCATTCGAGGCCTCAATACTTGGCGGAACGCTGGATGACCCAGGAAAAAGGTGCCTCTGGAAGAAAGACGCAAGCCTTTGACGGTCACTTTGCATTCGACCTTGAGATTCTTGCATCCCATCAAGCTTCCTCTTCATGCCTGTCGAATAATTATTGGCAAGCACGTGCAAACTTCTATTCTCATGCTTAAGCTGTTTGATCTCCTGCTTGAGATTTTCCACCTCTGCCATCAATGATTCGACCTGACGGGAGCGAGCAAGCAGGCGTTGGCCCATGTTGGACACAGAACCTGCGCACTGACCACTGAGAGCCAGTGACTCTTGAACGGCCAACTCATCGGACCGTCCTGAAAGCAGCTGACTATCTTTGGGAGTGAGGAGGTTCCGAGCTATTATCGTAGCTGTTATTGCATCCGTCATCATGGAGTTTTCACCTGAAAGAGGACCGTTAGAAGATAAGAAAGAAGGGCGCCATACATTACCTTGACGGGGCGCAACCGGATCGCTGCTGAGACTCAATTCTAAGCTAAGGTTCGATGGGTTTGCCATTTTTCAAAAGTGTTTAAAGAGAAGGGCTGGATGGAGTTAAATTTCAAAGGGCCGGAGACGATTTTCACAGATGGGCAGTCTTCAAAGTGTGTATGTTGGTGGTGATCGATAGCTCTATAAAAAGCCAAGGCGACGCGTCCACCGATTCAAAAACCTGGAATTTCCTGCGTAAAGTTCAGCGACGCTCTCTCGGTTTTTCAGAAAACCCGTTCAACTTTGTCAAAAGATCTCTGACAAAGTTGAAGACACATGGAGGCCATCATTGCATCTACACATCTTTAGCCGACAAGCGCAAAGTTCAGCGACGCTTTCTCTGCTTTTCAGAAAACACGTGTAACTTTGTCAAAAGTGGCGCTCGTTCAGAAATCGAAGAGGCGTCGTTCAAAAATCGAAGGAGCGCATTCAAAGATCGAAGAGTCATCACTATTTCAAAAAGCTGGATTTGCGGGATCAAAACGTTTGTCGACAACGGTAAAAGAACAGTACCACCACTTGCTATTGGGAAATCCCTATATATGTCGACCTTCATCTTTTATGGCAAGGCAGACCTGAAGAAAATGCCCAACTCTTCCTCACCTTTGAGGGCACACTCCCAGCAAAGCCTTTCGAAACACTCAATTCTTTCTTCTTCCCCAAAGATGATACCAGATGCCTGGAGTACAGATGACCCAGGAGGAAGCAGCACAACAAATACATGTGCTGATTCATTCACCGCTTCTTCAAAAGCAAAGGTATCTCATATCATCAAGGTCAAAAGCAAAAGTATCTCATATCATGCTCTTTCCCTGTCTTTTCCATTGTCTTTGTTATTACTCGCATAGCAAAGAAAAAGAAGCAATCAGCCGGCACTTGGAGTCAGTCTTCCGATCTGGAGCAGACTGCCTGGAAGCTATTCCCTGGTTGCTTACCTAGCGTTGCTCTCGAGTAGTCATCTTCAACGGTTGATACACTTCCAGAAAAGGGACCACTTCTGCAAATGGGAGCAAGTAAGGCAAGTGAAAATGATACATTGAAGCATGTGGAGACAAGCAACAACTGCATATGCTGAGCTATCCTCTAACCCTCTTCAATACGAATTGGAAAGATTGAACAAAGAAACAGATAAAAGGAGGAAGCTCAGACCTTTGGGGAAGACCAAAAGAATCCTGCTGCCCAGTTCAAGAGTAGCACAAAGGAAAATCAACGAGTGGAGGAGACCAAAAGAATCCTCCAGCCCAGTTCAAGTGTAAGCCTGTGGAATCACAAAGATCAAAGCCTCAATGCAATCACCAAGGAGAAGAGGGAATTTACACTCCATAAACAGATTTGCGTCCCTAAACTCTTCTCTTTGTTAGTTACATTCTGCCATGTTTAGTATGTATAAATGCTGTTTGTGTGTTTACTTATGTTTTATGTAAATCTATGCTTAAAACATTGAGGACAATGTGTGATTTAAGTGTGGGGGGGTAACTAAGTATATTTGATGCAAATTCGTGGGATTTTATCACCCATAACTTCAAATGTTGTTCTTTGTTGTTTTAAGGTGTTTTTAAGATGTTTTAGAGTGTTTTAGTATGTTTTGTTTTTATAACTCCGAAAATCACATAAAAATTTGAAAAAAATGTTTTGAAAAGCCTAAAAAGAGTGTTTTGAGTCGTTTTTGTGTGTTTGTGTCTTAGGGTACCTTCCAACACAATGATAAGGATTTGGTTTGTAATTGCATGACTGTTAAAAAGAGTTATGAACATAGAGAAAAGTTTGATTTACTCTTGGTATATGCTTGGTTATGGTTATAATGTATGACTTCACATGCAATCATAAAAGAAAAATTCGTTTTTGTAACATGCTTGAAGGAAGGAACTCAAATAAACGCTACAACCCTGTGAGACTCGAGCCATTACCTTCTTTGGAGAGTTTTAATCTGTGATTCTTTGTTTTCTAAAGTTGTTGCATGATCTCATTATTCCTTGCTTGGTTGCTACTTAGTATGCAATTGTATCATGATAGAACTAAATGCTAGAACTTATATCCGTTTCATTCAAAGCATAACATTGATTTGCATAACATATATCAAGATGAAGTTGTGTAGTTGCCACAATAGCCAAATAGCCTTACTTCCCATATTTTGTATTTGTTGTAAGTTTTAACCCCGTTGAGCTTTGTTTAGCCTTTATTCTTTGTTTACCCACATTATCCTCACCTAGCCTAGTTTAGGACAATCCACACCCTTGTTCTTAAAAGATAGTGAGCATGACTTAAATGAATTCCTTTTGAGTTACATTATGCAAGAAAATGAGTGTGGGGGAGGGAAAGTTTGTTCTTAAGTTTATATGTATGTTTTGAGATTCAAAAGAAAAGAAAAAAAAATTGTGAAAAACATATGAAAAAGAAAAACAGAAACAAGAGAAGAAAGAAAGAAAGAAAAAGAGCTTGTTCTCCCTTTTTGTTCAAAAGTTGAGTTTTCATTCAAAAGTGAATTCTAAGTTGATTCAATTGCTTTGCTCACTATTTCTTTAAGAACCTTTGTTTTCCATATCACTTCTTTGTTAGCCAAACACCCCAAGCCCCATTACAACCCTTATGCTTCTATCTTGAGTGTTATGTGTTTCAATTTGTGGAGTTTGAACTTGGTATGAGCTTATGGAATCACTGGTTCTCGTTCTAAGTAGTAGCATTCCATTCATGAGATCATATTCATATTATTGTCGTAAATCCAGAAAATGCTTTCTTTGATATAACATATGTGAGTGTTAGTCTTCATATTTACATCAATCTTCTCACATATACCTAGTGTAGGGTGTGAAGTCAGAAAATCTGTGTGAAAATAGAGTGCATTCTAGTGAGGAATTGAGCAAATTCTCTAAGGCATGTTACTACATTCAAAACATGGTTTTAAATGCTTAATTGTTAACTAGTATGTGGTGACTATGAGTAAGAATGTACTTAAGTGTAAAGATGGCTAAAATTTGTGGGAATAATGAGTTTTAACTTGTCATGTGCATTGGAAATCCCTGAGACGATTGTTGGAAGGTGTAGGTTGTGCTTTGTTCGTTTTGTTTTGTTTTTGGTTTCTTTTGCTTTGTTTTGCTCGAGGACTAGCAAAAGCTAAGTGTGGGGGAATTTGATAGGAGCATATTCATGCGACTTGATAGGAGCATATTCATGCGACTTAAATGGCTTGTTCTCGTGCATTTACGTTATGTTTCTCTAGTTATTTTAGTCCTTTATGCTTCTTTTGTGTGTTTTCAGGTTCTAAGGGCTTACGGAGCAAGAAAGTGCATTTTGAGGCTATTTGGAGCATTTTTGGGCATGGATTGGATAGCTTATCCATGGAGGCAAAAGGATGGACGAAATTGAAGGCCATTGATGCACTTTAGGACTTACAACAAAGGGCCTAGCCCATTCTCTCTTATTCTCTCCCTTATAGCCATGCAAAGAACCATCCATTCCATAAAAAACCAACCTATTTTAGGCCCATTCTATGTACTTAAACCCTAGCCCTTTAAACTTGCAGCCCTATTATGATTTATTCACTTCCATACTCTTCTTTATTCCACATGCATTCACACACATGCACATCATTCACTCACATTTCCTAGCCATGCATCCCCTTAGCCATTTCCAACACACATGCATCCATAATCATTTCTTCATCCTTGCACATGCACTTCCCCCTTTAACAATCCCACACCTTGACATTATTCTTTCATCAACGCACCACAAATCCAACCTAATTCACATGCTTTCACAAGCTTTAACCAATAAACAAATCTGCCATCATTGACAAAACACATTCTCCCTTTTCTTTGCACGGCAAAGGGTGGAGTTTCTGTGGCTGCATGTTTGGGTTTGTTTAAAGGGTGCATGTGGGTGAATGTTAGGTTGGAAAGCATGTGCAATGGCTGGAAATGAGTGTGTAGATGCTGGAAATAGGAGTGAAAGCCACGGCAAAGGGGATTTTTGGGTGTAAATGCATGTGTTTGTGGAGATGTAAAGCAAAGGATGTGCTGGAAATGCATTTGAAGGCATGTGAAAGCTGGAAATGGGAGGTAGGCCACGGCATGGAGTGTGGGATGAGCTGATTTGTGGTGCAATGATGAAGAATGCATGTGGAATGGATGCAATGATGAAGGAATAATCTAGAAATGCAAGGTGGAAAGCTGGAAGTGTGAGTGAAGTGCACGGCATGGGTGTTTTGGTGCATGTGTTGGCTGTTTTGTATTGTTGGGAAGGCATGTGGATTAGGTGGAATGTAGGTGAGTTAAATGATTAAAGGGGGTGGAAGAATGTGGCTGGGAAGTGAAGGGAAGGCACGCCACCAAAATGGGAAGTGTTGGAAATGCATGTGATGCATGGCAAAGGGTTTTGTAAAGGGGAAGATGGTGTATGTATGCATATGTTGAATTGGAATGTGGTTGAATTAAAGAATGGGATTGCATGTGATTAAAGGGTGGAAGTGAATGGAATGCAATATGAAATGGAAAGGCAAAGGAAACCCACGGCAAAAGAAAAGGGAGAATGTGTTTTGTGAATGATGGCAGATTTGTTTATTGGTTAAAGCTTGTGAAAGCATGTGAATTAGGTTGGATTTGTGGTGCGTTGATGAAAGAATAATGTCAAGGTGTGGGATTGTTAAAGGGGGAAGTGCATGTGCAAGGATGAAGAAATGATTATGGATGCATGTGTGTTGGAAATGGCTAAGGGGATGCACGGCTAGGAAATGTAAGTGAATGATGTGAATGTGTGTGAATGCATGTGGAATAAAGAAGAGTATGGAAGTGAATAAATCATAATAGGGCTGCAAGTTTAAAGGGCTAGGGTTTAAGTACATAGAATGGGCCTAAAATAGGTTGGTTTTTGATGGAATGGATGGTTCTTTGCATGGCTATAAGGGAGAGAATAAGAGAGAATGGGCTAGGCCCTTTGTTGTAAGTCCTAAAGTGCATCAATGGCCTTCAATTTCGTCCATCCTTTTGGGTCCATGGATAAGCTATCCAATCCTTGCCCAAAAATGCTCCAAATAGCCTCAAAATGCACTTTCTTGCTCCCTAAGCCCTTAGAACCTGAAAACACACAAAAGAAGCATAAAGGACTAAAATAACTAGAGAAACATAACGTAAATGCACGAGAACAAGCCATTTAAGTCGCATGAATATGCTCCTATCACACTCCCCCACACTTATCTTTTGCTAGTCCTCGAGCAAAACAGAAAAACAAAACAAAACGAAACGAAACAAAACAAGTAAAACACAACCTAAACCTTCCAACAATCGTCTTAGGGATTTCCAATGCACATGACATGTTAAAAATCATCATTCCCACAGATTTTAGTCATCTTCACACTTAAGTACATTCTTAATCATAGTCACCACATACTATTTCACAATTAAGTATTTAAAACCATGTTTTGAATGTAGTTACATGCCTTAGAGAATTTGCTCAATTCCTCACAAGATATGCACTCAATTTTCACTCAGATTTTCTGACTACACCCTACACTAAGTATATGTGAGAAGATTGATGTAAACATGAAACCGAACACTCACATATATGTATCACAAAGAACGCAATTTCTGGAGTTAATAAGCATGTTTAGATATGATCTCATGAATGGAATGCTACTACTTAGACGCGAGAACCAGTGACACCATATGCTCATACCAAGTTCAAACTCCACAAATTGAAACACATAACACTCAAGATTGAAGTCACGGGTTGTAATGGGGTTCGGGGCGTGTGGATAACAAAGAGGGGATATGGAAAACAAAGGTTCTTAAAGAAATAGTGAGCAAAGCACTTGAATCAACTTAGAATTCACTTTTGAATGAAAACTCAACTTTTGAACAAAAAGGGAGAATTTAGACAATTTACGGCCAGAATTGGTGTTTTGGACCCTTTCTTCAATCACTCATTCTTTCATTTTTTTTTCAAGCACTTTTTTCTTTCTTTCTTTCTTTTCTTTTTTTTTTTTTTTTTCTTTTGAATCTCAAAACATACATAAACACTTAAACATTCTCTCCCCCACACTTATTTTCTTTCATAATGTAACTTAAAAGGAATTCAATTAAGTCATGCTCACTATCTTTTAAGAACAAGGATGGGGATTGTCCTAAACTAGGCTAGGTGAGGAAAATGTGGGTAAACAAAGAATAAAGGCTAAACAAGGCTCAACGGGGTTAAAACTTACAACATATACGAAATATGGGAAGTAAGGCTATTTGGCTATGGTGGTGGTCACTACACAACTTCTTCTTGATTATGTGTTATGCAAATCAATAACATGCTTTGAATGAAATGGGCATGAGTTCTAGCATTTGGAACTATATGATGAAACGCCTTCTAAGTAGTAACCAAGCAAAGAATAATGAGATCATGCAACGACTTTAGAAAACAAGAAATCACAGATTATACTCTCTAAAGAACGTTATAGGCTCAAGTCTCTCAGGGTTGTAGCGTTTGTTTGAGTTCCTTCCTTCAGGCATGTTACAAAAACTAATTTTTCTTTTATGATTGCATGTGAAGTCATACATTATAACCATAACCAAGCATATACCAAGAGTAAATCAAACTTTTCTCCATGTTTATAACTCTTTTTAACAGTCGTGCAATTAGAAACCAAATCCTTATCATTGTGTTGGAAGGTGACCTACGACACAAAAAGCGACTCAAAACACTCTTTTTAGGCTTTTCAAAACATGTTTTTCAAATTTTTATGTGATTTTCGAATTTTTAAGTCAAAACACACTAAACACACTTAAAAACAGCAAGAAACAACATTTGAAGTTATGGTGGATAAAACCCTACGAATTTGCATCAAAACACTTTAGTAACTCCCCCACACTTAAATCAAACATTGTCCTCAATGTTTTAAGCTTAAAACCACACTAAACACAAGCAAACATATAAACAGCAATTAAACATACTAAACATGGCCAAATGTATCTAACAAAGAGAAGAGTTTAGGGGTGCAAATCTGGTTATGGAGTGTAAATTCCATCTTCTCCTTGGTGATTGCAGTGAGGCTTCATCTTGAGTTTTTCCACAGGCTACTCTTGAACTGAGCTGGAGATTCTTTTGGTTTCCTCCGATCGTTGATTTTCCTTTGTGCTACTCTTGAACTGGGCAGCAGGATTCTTTTGGTCTCCCCCGAAGGTCTGAGCTTACTCCTTTTATCTGTTTCTTTGTTTAATCTCTCCAATTCGTATTGAAGAGGGTTAGAGGATAGCTCAGCATATGCTTGTCTCCTCATGCTTCAATGTATCTTTTTCCTTTGCCTTACTTGCTCCCCTTTGCAGAAGTGGTCCCTTCTCTGGAAGTGTATCAACCGTTGAAGATGACTACTCGAGAGCAACGCTAGGTAAGCAACCAGGGAATAGAGTCCAGATAGACTCCAAGTGCCGGCTGATTGCTTCTTTCACTTTGCCATGCAAGTAATATCAAGGACAAAGGAAAAGACAGGGAAAGAGCATGATATGAGATACCTTTGCTTTCGCCCTTGATGATATGAGATACCTTTGCTTTCGAAGAGGCAGCGAATGAATCCACATGCTTCGATCCACCGTTTCCTCTTGCCTCCTTTGTACTCCAGGCATTTGGTATCTTCTTTGGGGGATACATCCATGGTTGAAAGTGTGTTCTCAAGAGAAGGAGAAAACTGAGCATGTTTGAGAGGGTTGGTTGCATTTACATTCTCAGCCGAGAAGGAAAGTCATGCGCTTCTGGGTGTATGCCTTGCCATGAATGTTGATGTATATAGGAATTGTAATGGCAAGTGGCAATGCAGATGCGGAAATTACCTCCACGCGTCTTCTGAAAAGCCGAGAGCTTTTGACAAAGTGGCACGCGTCTTCTGAAAAGCCGGGAGCTTTTGACAAAGTTGCACTCGCTTTCTGTAAAGCCGGGAGCTTTCGGCTTTGTCACCCACGTTGGTCGGCTAAAGTGTGCAGCTGATTTCTCGCCTTCCACGCGTCTTCTGAAAAGCTGGGAGCCTTTGAAAAAGTGGCACACGCTTTTCTGAAAAGCCGGGATTGCGTCTGAAGAGCTGGCGATCTTTACGCCGGAAAATCCGGTTTTGAAGAGTGGTGTCTCTTCATTTCTGAATCGGTGAACGCCTCTCCTTTAATAGAGGTGATCGATCACCTCTATCATGCACACTCTGAAAATTGCCCAGAAATCGTCTCCGGCCCGTCGAGATTTCACTCCATCCAACCCTTCTCTTTTAACTTCTTGAAAAATGGCTAGCTCATCTAACCCATCGAACATTTGCTTAGATTTGAGTCTAAGCAATGATCCTGTTGCGACGCGTCAGGATAAGGTATGGTGCCCGTCTTTCTTATCTTCTCATGGCCTTCTTACAGATGAGGACTCTGTGATGACGGATGCAACAACGGCTACGATAGTAGCTCGGAACCTCCTCACTCCCAAAGATAGTCAGCTGCTTTCAGGACGGTCCGATGAGTTGGCCGTTCAAGAGTCCCTGGCTCTCAGTGTTCAGTGCGCTGGCTCTGTGTCCAACATGGGCCAACGCCTTCTTGCTCGCTCCCGTCAGGTTGAATCTTTGATGGCGGAGGTGAAGAGTCTTAAGCAGGAGATCAAATAGCTTAAGTACGAGAACCGTAGTTTGCACGTGCTTGCCAACAATTATTCAACAGGCATGAAGAGGAAGCTTGATGAGCTTGATGACCGTCAAAGGTTTGCGGCTTTTTTTCCAGAGGCATCTCTTTCCTGGGTCATCCAGCGTTCCACCAAGGATTGGGGCCTTGAATGATCTATCTTTGGTGCCTCCCGCTCCTATGCCTCTTGCTCCGATGCCTTCTGCTCCGATGCCTCCCGCTCCGATGCCCCCTGCTCCGAGAGTGTTGCCACGTAGTGGGGCCTCACGTACACAACCTTTGTGAAGGCTCCATCTTTTTGCCATGTTTAGATACAATTGTAATTTCTCGAAAATCAATGTACAAGCTTTGTTTTATTCACTGTATTGGGTTGCCTCCCAAGTAGCGCTTTCTTTTACGTCTTGCAGCCGGACGAGACCTTCTTAGTCTCAATTGGAACCCACGACATGGAATTTATCTTTGAATGGGGGGTGATACTTGAGATGATCCGGTAATGGTTTAAATTCTAAAGTGGGTGCCTGGATCATTAACAGCATATCAGTATAAAACAAAATTGAAATTTGGGGAGGCAGCTTACCTGTGTGCTCCGACAAGAACTCAATGACAAACACCACTTCCTTGAAAGTTTCAGGGATATTGGACTTGGCCAGATTGCATGTGATGGTTATGACTTGCCCAATGTCGTCAAATTCAACTTCTTTGGGTTTTGTGGTTTCAAATATGTCCTCTTTGACGAATTCTTGATATTCCCCCGTCACATCTTGCTCTTGATTCTTTGGAAAGGATTCGAAGATGCCTTTCTCACCCTCTTCTTCCTTGGATTGCATGATCCTGCAAGGAATAGGGACATTCAGTGGAACGGGGTTAGAAATAATTAACTTTAGAACAACCTTACCTGAATTGGATGGCGTAGGAGCAATAGGTGCCTGCGGCAAAGGTGTTTCCTCTTCCTCAATTAGCAGCTCCTCATCCACTTCTAGGCTATGTTTGGACATTTTTAGGTCAGCTCCAACCTCCATAGCATTTCCCAAAGTGATAGCATTATGGATTTCAAAATCTTCCTTCGAGTTTTCAATAGTTGAGTTGGAAAGTTCACTTTGCTCTTGAATTTGTTTCATGAACCCCATAATCTGCCCAATTTGCTCCTCTAATTTACCCAACTTCTTGTCTTGATTTTGTTCGTCCTTGTTTTGAGTTTGGACTTCCTGCGTCAAAGTGGTAAGTAATTGAAAAATCGTATCATTATCACTTGAATTACTTACATTGCTTTGGGCAGGTTGTGGTGGCTGCATAGGTGCTGTATAGAACTCCTCATATGGTTGCCAATATTCTCCTTGTTGAGCCTCCTCGACTTGGTTTTGTGAGCCCTGCACCGAAGAAATTAATTCATTAAGAGCTTGATTATAATCTATTGACAAACCTTGGTTTGGTTGGGCATATTGTATATGAGGTTGTGGTGGATGCATAGACGTTGAATAAAACTCCTCATAGGGCTGCCAATATCCTTCTTGTTGAATATGTTGAGGTTCCCACCACGTAGAGTTTGAATGATCACTCCAATCCAAATTGTAAGTGTTGGAAAACACGTCGTTCCTTGATTGATTATGATCAAATGTACCAACTCTTTGCATTTGGTACTCTTCCATAAGCTGTGACAAAAGGGAAGCACTATCAAGTGCCATGTCTTGCGTCTAAAATCAACAAAATAAAACTAAAAATATATACACACAAACGAAAATAAAACAAACCAAGAGATTAGCAAAGTTGCTAATCCCCAGCAACGGCGCCAAAATTTGATGCGAGTTTTATACGCACACAAATTAAACCCTCTTTTTGTCAATTGTAGTATAAGTATAAGTAGGGATCGTTCTGGACCGGGGATTAGGAGGGATTGTTAATCACTTGGATTTTTTACTCAAAAAAGTAAAAACAAAATAAAACACTATACTAAACTCGAAGAATGCAAAACTAAAAATAAGAAAGATTAAGACTAAGACTAAACAAAATAAAGGGGGATTGGATTTGGACGAAAGTAAACTAAAATGGAAATTTGGAAATAAAAATAGATTATAAAGATGAACGTGATGGAATTGAATGGATGGGATGGCTAGCTAAGGGGTTCATCTCCACACATGTTATACTTGCATATAAAACGAATCTAATTGCTTTTCAATAAACCATGAATTCTCAACACCCCGGGTTAATTAGGACCGCTTAAATTAACCGTCAAGTTTTCCTTAAGTTAATGAATTGGATGATTGCATACGACAACCCAAAGCATTCCTCACAAGTTCCCTACATGAATTGCATAATAGAGATACAAGCAAGAATCATTAAGCACATGAAAACTATAAGTGTTGACGAGGCATTCGTTACTATGATTGCATGAAACTTATGCCAAGAATTTGTTTAACGCGATTGTTTATAAGCAACCTCCACTACTTGTGAATATAAGTTCATAACTATTACGTGAAACTCACTTATATTCTAGCGTCATATTCATGCATGAAAATTAAGCGTTCATTCTCAATAAACATAGATAAATAGGTTATCAATCAAACAGTTAAACAAATTGAATTCACGACTTATGAAACGTAATTAGAAGTACTCAAATCATATTGCAAGCATAAACATATATTTCGAATCACCCCCTAGCTAAGGGGGGTTTAGTTCCTCATACGTACAAAACAAAGAGAATTGAAATTAAACATTGAAATCAAAGAAATGCCTAAACATTCCAACAACTCAAACTTGAATTGTATGAACGTTTAGGCCCTCTTCTCTTCCTCTTCGTTGTAGCATAAGGTCTAAGGATAGTTTGATGGTGTGGATGGTTTGGGGAGTGGTGGAAATGGAAGAAATGGAGGAGAAGTGGAAGGGAACCCACGGCAACAACAAGGTTGCTGTTTTTGTGTTTATGTTGTGGTATTGTGTATGAAATGAGATGATGTTTGGGGAGTGAATGCAAGGGTATTTATAGGAGTAGTGGAGGGAACATGACAGCTAGGAAGTGGGTGGAAATGTGGCTGCAAGGTGAATGAATGATTATGAGTGAATGCATGTGGATGTGGCTGATTTGGAAAGCTGGAATTGTGTTGATTTGCACGGCAAAGGGTGGAGTTTCTGTGGCTGCATGTTTGGGTTTGTTTAAAGGGTGCATGTGGGTGAATGTTAGGTTGGAAAGCATGTGCAATGGCTGGAAATGAGTGTGTAGATGCTGGAAATAGGAGTGAAAGCCACGGCAAAAGGGATTTTTGGGTGTAAATGCATGTGTTTGTGGAGATGTAAAGCAAAGGATGTGCTGGAAATGCATTTGAAGGCATGTGAAAGCTGGAAATGGGAGGTAGCCCACGGCATGGAGTGTGGGATGAGCTGATTTGTGGTGCAATGATGAAGAATGCATGTGGAATGGATGCAATGATGAAGGAATAATCTGGAAATGCAAGGTGGAAAGCTGGAAGTGTGAGTGAAGTGCACGGCATGGGTGTTTTGGTGCATGTGTTGGCTGTTTTGTATTGTTGGGAAGGCATGTGGATTAGGTGGAATGTAGGTGAGTTAAATGATTAAAGGGGGTGGAAGAATGTGGCTGGGAAGTGAAGGGAAGGCACGCCACCAAAATGGGAAGTGTTGGAAATGCATGTGATGCATGGCAAAGGGTTTTGTAAAGGGGAAGATGGTGTATGTATGCATGTGTTGAATTGGAATGTGGTTGAATTAAAGAATGGGATTGCATGTGATTAAAGGGTGGAAGTGAATGGAATGCAATCTGAAATGGAAAGGCAAAGGAAACCCATGGCAAAAGAAAAGGGAGAATGTGTTTTGTGAATGATGGCAGATTTGTTTATTGGTTAAAGCTTATGAAAGCATGTGAATTAGGTTGGATTTGTGGTGCGTTGATGAAAGAATAATGTCAAGGTGTGGGATTGTTAAAGGGGGAAGTGCATGTGCAAGGATGAAGAAATGATTATGGATGCATGTGTGTTGGAAATGGCTAAGGGGATGCACGGCTAGGAAATGTGAGTGAATGATGTGCATGTGTGTGAATGCATGTGGAATAAAGAAGAGTATGGAAGTGAATAAATCATAATAGGGCTGCAAGTTTTGATAGGAGCATATTCATGCGACTTAAATGGCTTGTTCTCGTGCATTTACGTTATGTTTCTTTAGTTATTTTAGTCCTTTATGCCATTTTCGTGTGTATCTAGGTTCATATGGCTAAGGAAGCAAAAAGGTGCATTTTGGAGCATTTTGGAGCAAAATTGGGCTTGGAATGGATAGCTTACGTTTGGAGCAAAAGGAATGGACGAAATTGAAGAGGATTCCTAATCAAATGAGTTACATCCTTTCCTAAACTAAGTAATAAAGCCTTAGGATATTTTCTGCCCAAAATTCCCACCATAGCTGCACCCACATGCTCTCCCATCATCATCATTCACCCTAGCTTTAATTCACATGCTTTCCCAACAAATAAATCAGCCATTCCACATGCATTTCCACCCACATGCTTCATAATCATTCAACCAACTTTGCACATGCATTCATCATCATAACCTAGCTGTCATTCCACTTTAATCCACATGCATTCCCTTCATAAATCAGCCACATGCAATCATAATCATTCAACCAACTTTGCACATGCATTCATCATCATAACCTAACTGTCATATTCCCTCTTTTTCACCTATAAATAAGCATCCATTGCAGCCACAAA
This sequence comes from Pyrus x bretschneideri, assembly GCF_019419815.1. Classification (NCBI taxonomy): domain Eukaryota; kingdom Viridiplantae; phylum Streptophyta; class Magnoliopsida; order Rosales; family Rosaceae; genus Pyrus; species Pyrus x bretschneideri. The sequence goes on from NW_025999439.1 coordinate 46,066, forward strand.
ACACACACTCTTCCAATTCAGAAATTCATTCATTCAAACACACCATCCTTCCATTTCCACCACTCCCCAAACCATTCACACCATCAAACTATCCTTAGACCTTGTGCCACAATAAAGAGGAAGAGAAGAGTGCCTAAACGTTCATACAATTCAAGTTTGAGTTGTTGGAATGTTTAGGTGTTTCTTTGATTTCAATGTTTAATTTCAATACCCTTTGTTTTGTACGAATGAGGAATGGAAGAGAAGAGGGCCTAAACGTTCATACAATTCAAGTTTGAGTTGTTGGAATGTTTAGGCGTTTCTTTGATTCTCTTTGTTTTGTATCATGAGGAACTAAAACCCCCCTGGTTAGGGGGGGATTCGAAATATATGTTTATGCTTGCATTTTGATTTGATTACTTCTAATTGCGTTTCATAAGTTGTGAATTCAATTTGTTTAACTATTTGATTGATAACCTATTTATGTATGCTTATTGAGAGTTCACGCTTAATTTCCATGCATGAATTTGACGTTAGAATATAAGTGAGTTTCACGTAATAGTTATGAACTTATATTCACAAGTAGTGGAGGTTGCTTATAAACAATCGCGTTAAACATATTCTTGGCATAAGTTTCATGCAATCATAGTAACGAATGCCTCGTCAACACTTATAGTTTTCATGTTGCTTAATGATTCTTGCTTGTATCTCTATTATGCAATTCATGTAGGGAACTTGTGAGGAATGGTTTGGGTTGTCGTATGCAATCATCCAATTCATTAACTTAAGGAAAACTTGACGGTTAATTTAAGCGGACCTAATTAACCCGGGGCGTTGAGAATTCATGGTTTATTGAAATGCAATTGGAAATCCTTTTATTATGCAAGTGTAACATGTGTGGAGATGAACCCCTTAGCTAGTCATCCCATCCATTCAAATCCATCACATTCATATTTACATTCTGTTTTTAATTAGAATCTGTGCAATTAGTTTAATTTCGTCCAAAACTCAATCCCCCCTTACTTTAATGTCCAAATTAGTTAGAAATCAATTTAGTTTGTGTTTTTAAGAGTCTTGAGTCAAGTTACAACTTAATTTCGTCCAAATTTGGGTTTAGGGTCAGAAATTGCCTAGGTAGTGTTTTTAGGCAGTTTTGAGTCTTTTGAACTTGTTTTGAGTCCTTTGAGTCTTTGTATTGTTCAAATTAGTTAGAAAGTGTTTTGGTTTGTGTTTATAAGTGTTTTGATTCAATTTGTTACCCAAATTCGTCCAAAGTACTCAAAGTGCTCAAAACTGCCCAGAAAGTGTTTTTAAGGCAGTTTTGAGTGTTTTGGTGCTGTTTTGAGTCTTTTGGTTTGTTTTAGTGTTTTAAAGTTTAGTTTTGCATTCTTTGAGTCTAGTAGAGTGTTTTATATTGTGTTTTTACATTTTTGAGTGAAATCCAAGTGATTAACAATCCCTCCTAATCCCCGGTCCAGAACGATCCCTACTTACATACTTACTACAATTTGACAAAAAGAGGGTTTAATTTGTGTGCGTATAATTCTCGCATCAAGTTTAAAGGGATAGGGTTTAAGTACATAGAATGGGCCTAAAATAGGTTGGTTTTTGATGGAATGGATGGTTCTTTGCATGGCTATAAGGGAGAGAATAAGAGAGAATGGGCTAGGCCCTTTGTTGTAAGTCCTAAAGTGCATCAATGGCCTTCAATTTCGTCCATCCTTTTGGCTCCATGGATAAGCTATCCAATCCATGCCCAAAAATGCTCCAAATAGCCTCAAAATGCACTTTCTTGCTCCCTAAGCCCTTAGAACCTGAAAACACACAAAAGAAGCATAAAGGACTAAAATAACTAGAGAAACATAACGTAAATGCACGAGAACAAGCCATTTAAGTCGCATGAATATGCTCCTATCACGACTTAAATGACTTGTTCTCGTGCATTTACGTTATGTTTCTTTAGTTATTTTAGTCCTTTATGCTTCATTTGTGTGTTTTCAGGTTCTAAGGGCAAAGTATGCAAAAGGGTGCATTTTGGTGCATTTTGGAGTAGTTTGGGGCGTTAAATGGATTGCATATACTTGAAGCCAAGTAGATGGACGAAATTGAAGACCAAAGGAGGCCCTTTGTACCAGAAATTCACACCAACACATCCCATTTCAGATTGCATTCCAATCATTCCAGCCAAGCCACATGCACTCCCTTTAATTTATTCAACCCAGCTGTCAAAGCACATGCACATTCACCCTAATCATTCACATACCCAATCTGCCATCATTCACACATTCATTCCACATGCATTCATCAACATATCTAGCTGTCACTCACATGCATTCCCTTCATATAAATCAGCCACATGCACCCATAATCATTCAACCAACTTTGCACATGCACTCCCACCCTTTAATCACATGCATAAATCAGCCACATGCATCTCCTATCACCATTCCAGATTTCCACCAAGTTCCTAGCTGTCATATTCCCTCCTTTTCACCTATAAATAAGCATCCATTGCAGCCACAATTCATTCATTCTCATTCATTCTTCCATTTTCAGAAATTCACCAAAGAGAGCCCTTTGTGCCGTGAGTCTCCCTACCAATCCAAACACCACCAGAAATCATCCCATTGCCGTGGCCTCCCCCTTCCATTTTCACCACTCCCCAAACCATTCACACCATCAAACTAACCTTAGACCTTGTGCTACGACAAAGAGGAAGAGAAGCGGGCCTAAACGTTCATACAATTCAAGTTTGAGTTGTTGGAATGTTTAGGTGTTTCTTTTCCTTTGAATTCAATGTTTAATTTCAATTCTCTTTGTTTTGTACGTATGAGGAACTAAACCCCCCCTTGGCTAGGGGGGATTCGAAATATATGTTTATGCTTGCATTTTGATTTGATTACTTCTAATTGCGTTTCATAAGTTGTGGATTCAATTTGTTTAACTGTTTGATTGATAACTTATTTATGTATGTTTATTGAGAGAGCACGCTTAATTTTCATGCATGAATATGACGCTAGAATATAAGTGAGTTTCACCTAATAGTTACGAACTTATATTCACAAGTAGTGGAGGTTGCTTATAAACAATCGCGTTAAATGAATTCTTGGCATAAGTTTCATGCAATCATAGTAATGAATGCCTCGTCAACAATTATAATTTTCATAGAGCATAATGATCTCTCATTGTATTGCTTCTATGCATTCATGTTGAGAACTATTGGAGAATGATTTGAATTGTCGCATGCATCATCCAATTCAATAACATAAGGAAAATTTGAGAGTTAATTAGTGCATCACGGTTAACTTGGGGTGTTGAGCATCATAGTTATTGAAAAGCAATTGGAAATCGTTTTATATGCAAGTGTAAAATGTGTGGAGATGAACCCCTTAGCTAGCTTCCATTCCATTCATTAAATCCAAATTCGTTTTAAAATCTGTTCGTTTTACAAAGTTTTAAGTTTTGTTTTCAAATTCGTCAAAAACTCAATCCCCCTTTGCTTTAGTGTCCAACTTAGTTAGAAAGTGTCTTAGTTTGTGTTTCTAAGTGTTTTGATTCATTTTATTACCCAATTTCGTCCAAAGTAGTCAAAGTGCTCAAAACCGCCCAGAAAGTGTTTTTAAGGCAGTTTTGAGTGTTTTGGGTGCTGTTTGAGTCTTTTGGTTTGTTTTAGTGTTTGAAGTGTTTAGTTTTGCATTCTTTGAGTCTAGTTTAGTGTTTTAAACTTTATTTTACGTTTTTGAGTCAGTTTCCAAGTGATTTTGCAATCCCTCCTAATCCCCGGTTAAGAACGATCCCTACTTATACTTATACTACAATTGATAAAAAGAGGGTTTAATTTGTGTGCGTATAATTCTCGCATCACGGAGCACCATTGATTTTCGTCAACTTTCGTGGCCTCAAACCGCCTCATACCATGGTTAATGAAGGTGGTTTTTTGGTGGGTTTTGTAGAGGGGAATGAGAGCTTCAAGATGGTGGTGGTGGCATCAAAAAACTCCACCGGAGTTGGCCGGAATCGGCCTCGGAAAATAGACCCACGGTGGGTGCGGGTGGACGGGAACCACCTTTTTTTTTTTTTTTTTTTTTTTTTTCTTTCTTTCCTCCCTCCATTTCTGATTGGGTTTGTGGGGATTTAATTTAAATAAACACTAAACCTTGAATAACCAATTTCGAACGTCCGTAACTATACCGTTATAATCCAGACTCGCAAACGGCTTTCGCCTATACGTTCGTACCAATGAGTACTACGAGGATATGCTAAAAGAATAAGTTCCACATCTCTCAAGTCGATGGTCAACGGAAGTCAAAGTCCTTGCCTCTAGGGCAATTTCGTAAATTCACGCTTTTAAAATAAAATAAAAACGTAAAATTTGGAACGGGTTGTCACAATCTACCCACCTTAAGAAAATTTCGTCCTCGAAATTTAAAATCATCAGTCAAATGTAGAATACTCAAAATTAAAGAGATACATGCATGTAAATACATACACAAGGAAGACATCAAGTTATAGCGACTACATAAAAGAGGATGACATTCCGTCATTATCGGAGTGTTATGACTCTTCTTTCATGCCTCCAAATTCCTACTTTCCTTCTCTTTTACATAAACGTGTTCAAAGCGTAACGCACTTTGAAATTTAGCATGTAGTATTTTTGGGTCAAGCCTAAACAACAATTAACGAATTAAATAAGTAAATACAAATATTAACGTAGAATAATCTACTTGTTTACTTGCTTATCAACCCAACGAATAAGTTATTAATATTACGGTCTGCACCCCGCAAAACTGACAATTCACTATTGTCTTGATAAGCAAGTAACAATTCCCGAGGGTGCAATATTACCATCTTGCCCCTCAATGGGAAATACACATACCAGCCTTGATCGTACTCATTCACTACCTTTTGAGGCAACATCGTCAATAACATAAATTTTCTACATCACAATCTCAATCAAATATTTGTTTGCAGCAATCTGCTGTAAATCACGAACTGCACATACAATATTTGTATTATATTTCGAAGGATACCATACTCCTAAACAGGAATGTAACCGTAGTTACCCATAATTCTAACAAAAGTATGCGTCCATTAAATATGCGCTGTGTGTAAAATCTTCATACATCAACCCCAATGATACCATAGTTAACCCGAAATTGTAACCGTGGTTACAAGTGACTAGAATGGAGGTAAGGATATACTGCAACCATGCTACTGGTGGGACAAACAAGATGCAACTCATCCATAAAGGTCTGAGTAACTCATTTCAAACTAATCATTAATCTAGGGTTAGAAATGCGATACTAAACAACTTCTAATACTCAAAACCTTCATAACGACTTCCAAAGGCTTGGAAGTGAAACATGTAACATGATGAAATATAAATACACCAAGATGATAATCTTGTCAGGTTTCTGTTTGCTGAATTTGTATAGAAGTCTAGGAATAGTTTTCTCAAAAAGTCATCGTCCTCTGGACGCAATTAGAAAATTGTAGTTGCCCAAGGAAGTTTGAACTCTATATCCTCAATATCCCCACAACATTAATCAAAAGCAAGGTCCATCTAGAGTGAGGATTCCTTTAAAACACATCAAAGGAAGCCTCGATTTTTATCTCTTCCCTACTTCCACTTTTGATCACGTCACAAAGAGAACTTCTAAATCACATCACCCGAAGAGGTTGACTACATCCCACTTCTATCTTAGTGGTCTTCACAAGTGTCTTGTTGTTGAAATTTCAACACCCATTTTTAGGAAACAACTATTGTCAATACTTCAATTTTTAGAGCAAGAAGAATATTGTTTTATACTTAAGTAAACAACCACCAATTGGAACATCATATAAGCGTATCATTGGTTTAGCATCACGATTAATGAATTTCACATTCTTTACATATACCACATATCTCGAACTGCGCATATAAAAAGATACTTCCTAACTCCATTCATACAAAATGATTAAAATCATTTGAACCATTTCTTGGTAGATTAAAGGTAACTCTATATCGATACTCATACTTCCCAATTAAATAAAAAAAGGACAGGCTGGAAGTGTGCGAGAGTAGATACACAATAGTGCACTCATAGATGCCAATTTAATTCTACTATTGCCTCTGACAAAACTTAGCTTGTTCCAAAAAGTAAATGTAATAAAAAGTTCGAATATCAATGAAGATTTGGACACATTTTTCTACATAAAAGTCCCAATCAATATTCCAATAAAATTAGAAATTGTTAATTCTAGGTCATAAGTATGATGGTTCATCTTTAGCGGTTCTACCACCGAGAAACATAAGCGTTAACCTACTAAGAAAGTCTGAATCCGAATTGACTTGTCACATCAATCGACAATCACTATGCATCATCAAAATCTCCACCGAGAAGTGTCATCTAGCCTTTGAAATAAGGTGATGACTGTTGACTTTAGGTCAATGAATAAGATGGTTCGTTTCAAACGGTTCTAATCGTGAAAATAAAAGCAATACTCTGTCATGTTGCCATACCAACTTAACAATGTGGTGGTATCCGCGGTAAGATTTTTGAGATATGACGCCAAAAGTATACGTCCTCAAATTTACAGTACTACTAACCAACTCTACGACACGAACTAAAAGGTCTTCACAATTTTCCTCGACACTCATAACAATCTAACAGTGAGATACCATCCTGCATTTCGATTCTAATGTCTACCTATGGAAGTGATCGAGAGGTGGTTAGTCAAAGGATTTTCGTTTACCTAGATAAGTGATAGGGTGAAAACAACAATCATGAGTTTACCGTCCTATTGCAAAGCTTATTCCTAAGCTTCCACGATCCTAATTTATTTGGCTCAAGCGAAGTAGTTCATTGATCCTAGGAGGATTTAATGATTGCTTTTCGGATTTCTACAACTCCCAGGATATGACAACTTACATTCGCAAGCCTATTCTCACCCATTTAATAAGTACAACTACGAAAGCAAAAATTTGGAATAGTGTTGATTGAAAAATCCCAATGCTAGAAAAAGACCTTGCCTAAGATCTACTTTCAAAAAGACTTCATCGACAGTCGATCTTCCTCCTAAAGATCCAACATGAACCCAAGTATGCTTGAAGATATTAGTGCTAATAGGGACCGAACAATAATTATCCCTCAGATGATCTTCCGCGAAATGTTACTAAGAAATCAAGACTAACGGCGGTAGGACAATGATAGAATTATTTGGTAATATCTCTGGCGATACATAATTATCAAAACATTTACTTATGCCATCAACTCGCCTCACTTTTATACCTTTCCTCCACAAGGAAAATCTTCGTTTTAATTCTAAGGACAACCGCCAAAATGATTTTATAAAATGTCGTGAAGACAACATAATTGTCCAAAACTTAAGAAAAGTTAGCATATTTTTCCATATTCGACGAGGTGGCATCATTCGAACGTCAAACACAAAAACCAAGAGTGCTCACATCACGCGTGTGATGAACACAATACTGCCCAACATATGCTCTGATACCAAACTGACACACCCCGACCTAGAAAGTCCACTTGGACCCTGAATCGAGTTGTGCTGGTCGACACCTGGAAGGTGACGAAGCCATAAAATGTGATAGTGTATAAAAAGTGAATGAATTTGATTCCAAAAGTGTCTAAATACCAGAGTGCGCTACGAGTGGGAGCGAACCCATTTCACGCGCGATGTCAGAGCATAAGTAAGGTACAGTAATGTGAGTAAGAATCATACCCTCAAAAATATCCATCAATACTAAGATTCGCCACAGATTCTTGTCGATACAAACTCAGCAGCTAAAACCTAGAGGGTACCAAACAGAAGGTGTGAGTAATCAATAAAACCAAGCTTCCCAAAGTTACTACCTCTCTAAAAGTAATGCCCCTAAATGTAAAACCCGTATCGTTTTCCATAAGACAGTACAACATATATACATATATCCAAACCATACTCGGAAATGACCAAAACCACGGTTTGCCATCAAATCCACCATACATTAATAAGTAGGCCAAATGAAATAAATCAATACAAAGTGATACATCAATCAGAGTCATCTAAAATGACATGTACAACTTAACCGTATCTCGTCAATCATGGTTAGTATATAAGTCGGAGTCACCTATAGTGACCTGTACGACTTATCCATATCTCGTCAATCCTGGTTAGCATGTAAGTCGGAGTCACCTATAGTGACCGGCACGACTTATCCACATCTCGTCAATCATGGCTAGCCAATAGCTCAATAAGTATACCTGCACACGAGTCGGAACCATCTAAAGTGGTCTGTACGACAGGACTGGGTGTAAATAAATACGCTCAAGTGCTACGATCACGTGAAGACTGGGCGAATAATCGCGGGTCACCTATGAGTCGGAACCACCTAAAGTGGTCTGTACGACAGGACTGTGCACCTACCTTGGATCCAAGGTGAGCATAAGGTGCGGGAGGTGAACATCACGTGAAGGACTGTGCCCTGGCCACGGGCGGGAGCACTAACACAGGGGTGCAGGTTTATGAGCTCTCAATGCATCTCAATATAACATATGCAACTCATGGCAACCAGTACGACAATATCGAAGTTGCCTAACACATAACTATAGTCATGCTATAACGCAATCGATTCAACTAATATCATAACTCACCTGAACTTACCTGGGTGTCCTGCGTTCACCTTTGCACTTGAAAGCATTCTCAATAATTATATGCAAGTAATATACATATGGATATACCATGATGCAATCTAATACTGAACCATGTCGTAGCATTTTCAATTATAAACAATATGGTGTGAAGTGTACAATCAGTAACGCCCTACTCCCAAACTACTTATTTTCGGAGATAATTATCCATGACAACTCAATTAACACTAATTTAACAAACTAATTCATAAACTAAAACTTGCCTTTACCAATTTCCTCCGCATTACTCAATTTCCCAAGCAAGGCTTTTGTCTCAAATATTTTATGGCTGCATCTAACGTCTCGTTAGACTGCCTACGTACCCTAGACAGGGATCAAGCCATTCGTAGTTCATATAGGTAATTCAAGCATTCACAATAATTATACGAAGGTAATGTACCTAATCAATTTAAAAGTGTCGATGGAACTCTCAATAATATGCACAATAAAAAGGAAAAGATCCACTCACCTGGAGTCCACGCTATACTTCTCTAGCACGCGCATCGAGGCATCCTGAATGATCGGTCCCTGCCACAAAGTCCAAAAATGGACGGAAGATGGTCAATTTTGCCCACGAAGCCGGCGGGTGCCTAAAACTTCCCGACGTCGATTCGTCGTCCACGGTGGTCCAACGGGGTCAAGGTTGGTTGGGTTTTGCTCCTAGGATGATGGGCTACAAAGCCCAAGTGGTGGCATCGGCCATTGCTTTGCCGATTTGCCGGAAAATCGAAAAGGGTGGCCGGAGCACCATTGATTTTCGTCAACTTTCGTGGCCTCAAACTGCCTCATACCATGGTTAATCAAGGTGGTTCTTGGGTGGGTTTTGTAGAGGGGAATGAGAGCTTCAAGATGGTGGTGGTGGCATCGAAAAACTCCACCGGAGTTGGCCGGAATCGGCCTCGGAAAATAGACCCACGGTGGGTGCGGGTGGACGGGAACCACCTTTTTTTTTTTTTTTTTTTTCTTTCTTTCTTTCCTCCTTCCATTTCTGATTGGGTTTGTGGGGATTTAATTTAAATAAACACTAAACCTTGAATAACCAATTTCGAACGTCCGTAACTATACCGTTATAATCCAAACTCGCAAACGGCTTTCGCCTATACGTTCGTACCAATGAGTACTACGAGGATATGCTAAAAGAATAAGTTCCACATCTCTCAAGTCGATGGTCAACGGAAGTCAAAGTCCTTGCCTCTAGGGCAATTTCATAAATTCACGCTTTTAAAATAAAATAAAAACGTAAAATTTGGAACGGATTGTCACAGTTTCTGTTTGATTTATTCAATTTAACAATTAGAAATAAAAAATAGAAAAGAGCTAGACTTTTTATGATTAAGGTGAAGTTCCCTCAAATACTTCGTAGCCTATCACAGAACTTTTTACTTATGATAAGAACCTTTAATATTATAATCACTCTATAAAAATCATATATGCAAAAAATCAACTAAAACTAAGATTAATCAGTTTTATTAAGTAGATAGACGGTTTATAATGCTTTTACAAATCTCTTCATATTTTTTTATATAATTCGATGATTAAACGATCTAAATTTTAATTGATTTTTTGTAGGAATGATTTTTACTTAATAATTTATAATATGAACAATTTTAATTACAAATACAAAATTCTATACATAAGCTAGGAAATATCTTAAGAAGGAGTTTCTCCTCAATCCTTAAGGAGTCAATTCTTCCTCTAAAATATCACCGCTGTCTAGAACATGACAATAATTGGGCTGGACTTTTACAAAACGGCCGTACCGAAGACAGTAAGCCCTAAAACTGGTTGAAATGAGGACCTACCTTAAACCCTAAAAACCTCTGAAACTGCAAACTATTCCAAACTCTCCTTTCATGGCGCGCCCAATCCGATCCCTGCGAAAATCCTTTCCTTTTTCTTCATCTTCCAAAATTCTAATTCAGTAAACACCCACTTTGCATTTGGCACATGAAAAACAAGTCTCTCTCATAAGCCCTTCGCTCCAACCACCGCAATGCCGACGAACTTACATCTCCGAAATGCGCAAATCGGCCTTCGAAGGCAACATTCTCAGACTCCTCCGCAATGAAATCCAGTACAAGCTCGATCACTCTCCTGCCACTCAGGTACCTACCTGTGAAAGGAATGTCTTTAGGATTTGTTCGGTTGCTGAGAAACCGAGGCAAAAGAAAAAATTTTGGAATTGTGTATGGGTCTTAGGGTTTGTTTCGAGAATTGGGTTGTTGGGAAATTTAGTTTATGTGGTGTGTGATGGGGGAGTTTTATCAACCTGACAAATTCAAAAGCATTCATATGTTTTGGGGCAAAAATGGTTACTTGTTAAGAAAATGGCACAATCCAAAAACACAAATGAAATGTATTCCAAAGTCTGTTAACTTTTCCTTTCGAATAGGTTTCCGGATACTGAAAGTTGCATGGGGGAGTCAATTCAATTGGTGTCTGGTAAAATCTAATAAAATATAATGACAAGTTTTCGTTAATTGTGAATTGCAATCCTCAACGTGAGATCATAGATTGTATTCAAGATGTTGTTATTTCTTCCTGAGATAATAGATAATGGGGTTAAGAGGCCGAATATAAATATCCTTCCCTCCAAGGACCGTACGTAGATTCGACAATCACAAGTTTATGGTCAGTGCTTAGTTTTTGGAATTAGGAATTTAAGTTCTCTTAAATAATCTCTAGAAAAAAATTCCTGATTCCTTCTGCTTTTCAGCAAGTTACAAAATTCAAGTTGTTTACAGTTGACAACCAGCCTGGTGAGCAATGGATAAGCTTGAAGAGAAACTTTGGAGAGAAAGAGGACATTAAGATTGAAGCCACCATGTTTGATGGATCTGTTACTGCTCCAAATTCCAAAGGTGTTGCTGGCCTTGGAAAAGATGTGCAGCTTCACATTACAATTTGTGTTAATATCTTCAAGAAGGAAGGCGGCAATGTGTTGGAGATCATGTGTTCAGCTTGGCCAGATAGTATAGAGATCAACAAGCTTTCCATCCGAAAACCTGAGAAGGTGCCAGCTCAGCCTTATGTGGGTCCTGAGTTCAAGTATGACATTCTATTTAATCTCCTATTTATATATTACTATCTGAGGAACATTAGTAACATAAAAAACTGTTAGAGGTTGAGACAAATTCTTGGATTCATCTAAATTTTGTGGAACTCTTTTGTGTCTTGTCCCTTTTCTCCCATCTTTTGTTTTTGTTTGTGGTTGTCGTTCTTTTTCCTTTTGTATATTTTTTTCTATATTTATAGAGTATAGAGTCTGAAAGCTGACTTATACTTGGGTTTCAAAATATTTTCTTCTGCTTGCTAAATATTACTTTTTATTTGTTTTTGTGGTTCGTTTACAGGGAACTTGATGATGAGTTGCAAGACTCACTTTATGAATTCTTGGAAGCGAGGAGTATGAACAATGATTTTGCTATTTTCTTGCACGAATACATGAAGAACAAAGATAAAACTGAGTTCATTAGATGGATGAGAACCGTGAAATCATTTATTGAAAAGAAAGTAGAGTGATTGATTGTGCAACATTTTGAATGACCTTAATTTATCAATCCTATTTGCGTTGAGTAATGAAATTTCAACCTGGTTGCAATATTGGCTTTGCACATGATATTAGGTCATCCAAAAAAGTAGAAGAGCCTTCTAGTGGTGGTATATGCCAGCTGTTTAGGTTCTAAAATTTGTTAAAACTGTCTTTCCTCAATTAATTCCAAGATCCATGCCTTAACATCTAAAGCTCTACTTGTCAGTCTCTGTTGTGAGGTTCTTCACCATGGTTTCTGAGTCCTACCATGTTTTAGGTAGATCTACTTAGGTTCAGTAAAACATAAAGTCATAAAGTTGGGATCAAGCTATTTTTATAACTTTGGGGAGGTTATTACTTAATAGAGGTGTAGTTAAAAAATATTATTTATTGACTTATTTGTTCTTAATGAATGTTGTGTTTACTAAATAGGATTCTTGAGGATGACTATGGATACCAAAGTTTCGAAGCTGTAAACATGATTGAGAAGTTAGAAACATTTTAGCTTCAACAAGAAGGTTCCATCTTGACGAAATATTACGTACCCGCAAGCTCAAAGACGTGATATCAACTAAAAAAACTTAAAAAGCACTGTCCCAAACAACTTTAGAGAAATATTTTAGTTCTATCTTAAACTTTTATTTGTGATATTACATATAATTTGTACTCATTGACAGTTATTATTATGTGGACGTGTGTTTTCTTAAGTTGGGACCTAGAAAAGTTATAACTTATTACAATGTGGAGTTTATTCCTATACGTAACTAGTCCCAAGCTAGGACTAGAATTTTTTTTATGAGTTTAAGGAGGTTATTTCTTTATAGAATATTACTTTAGGGAGGTTATACTGTAGTAGATTTTCGTTATGTGACCTTCCAGCAATTTTCGAATCCCTTGGAAGATTTGTGATATTTCGATAGTTTCTGTCAGCTAGACAGCTGCTTGCAGCATTGTGACACTACTTGCTGCTGATTATGCATTGAAACTAACAGGATAAAGTATACACATACCATATGGCTAAGAATTATGCTGGTTCTTTGATGATGAGATTTCTGGAGCAAAAGAACCATCTTTATTAGTTAGAATTTAGTAGCAAAAAGTGTATTGTGCTCGTACCATGACAGATTTTGCTATTTCTTTGATTGAAATATAATTTCTTTAAATTAAGCGGAAAGTTTGCATTTACTCTCATGTTACTTTCTGTCTGGTTTTGTCATTATATTCATCCACTCGATCACTTAACACATTACATGACTTTTGCTCTAGCTTCTTTCTTACTAGCTTTTGCCATCTTTTCTTTTCTTAGACACTAATTTCATGTTGCAAATGTGCTTCTGCTACATGTAAAAACAATTATTCAATTTTGTTGTAGCTCCATAAAATTTGAACATTCAGTTTGAGATAAGATACGATCTTGGAAAGTGGAAACGAGCTGTTGCACGTCGCAGTCATATTCAAGAATATTGGTGGCGTGTAGATGGATTATGCTCCTGGATCATGCTGCTTGCTGATGTTGTGGCCAGAATTCCATTCTCACAGAACGTCTGCATCCACTCTTTCCAGTCATCTCAACAAGTATCAATGTAACGTCTGCGTCATTTCCCTTCTCTTTTTAGTCTTAACCATATATTCTTCTTTTCTGCATAATTGATATCGGAACTGAAGTTCATAGAGTAATGTTTGTTTTTAGATTCAAAGTATGAACTGAATTGCAATCAAGTTGAAATTATGGATGTCTTCGTACGTTAATATCTCGAACTTGTGGTCCTGGCTTTATGAAAGATGCTCTATAGTAGTAAGTACTCTTAGTGAACTTCACAGTCCACTACAATATGCTTCACCATTGCTAGACAGACATACCAATGGTGTGCATTGGTCAAACTCTGGATAAGATGAAAGTCCTATCCTCTTTAGTTTTGAGCAACATCAGTTCAAAATCTGATGTCATGTTATTTTGGGTATCTTTTCTGGTCTACATCATACTTTCTCACCTCTAACTCCTGAATTAGCTTGAACTATAATTCGTTCCATTGGATTCGTTCCATCTTCCGAATAGTAGTCTTATGTTCTTAACCAGAATGAAGATGCTACTGATTACGACACTTCAAGGCACGAGCACCGTAGGAAATGAGGATTGTAGTGCCGTGGTCCACTAGAGTGTCGTACTAGTCTCTTAAATTTCGATGTCCCTTGCTAGTTTCGTCTGTCGATTTGTTGATCTTAATTTCAAACATCATTTTGAAGTTTGATTTTCAGAGACTGGTTATTCAACTTTTAGTTGTTTGAAGTGGTTTTTGTGTAGAAACTCTGTCATTTGGAAGATTGTAAACATTGTTGAGAAAAACAATCGATTCAAAAACTAAATTGTGGAGACAAATGGTTCATATGATTATCTCTTTTTAAGTTTACCATGTAGACTTTGAAATCATAGGTAATTACAGGCCTAGGCTTAGCCAAGCTGGTTAGAGGAATGTGCTCATCCTACTGCACTTGAGTTCGAATTTCCCACCCTGTAGTTCAGACTAATTTAATGTAGAATATCGCTTTTATAAAAAATAATTGAAATCAGAGGTAATTATATTTTCAAATTTGCACCAACTTTTGCTTGACCTTGTGATGGTGATTCTACAACAGAGTATTTACTTTTCATGGTTCTGTACAGCCTGCATAGCAGCAGTTTAATCCTAATGGAGAAAGATTTAATTTACAAATTTTATGGTTGAGGATCCTCTCAGGATCCTCTTTGTGGGAATCACCATACATCGTAGGGTCAGCTTTTGCTAGATACTCTGTGTGTTTAATTTTAAATAAAAAAATTTAAAATAATTTCTAGCTGTATGATGTACGATGAACAAATAAAATGTGAGAAACCTTAAGATTTTCACAAAAAGAATTCCGATGAGATGCAAATCCAAATTTGATTTGTTGGAGAATTATTTTGTACACAAATTGTAGTGAGAGCACAATTTTCAATAATTTCAAGAAAGCGATAGAAAGAGAAATATGCGCATATATGATTCTTAAACTGAGATCGATGATGGTTTTGTATTATCCCTCTCTCTTTTCATTGAATAGGACAAACTTGACTTATACCCCTACTAATCAAGTTTTAAACCAATAATATTCAAATCTTATAACGACAAGTAATCTCTTCCTTAATTATGATAAGATCCTAATGGAGAAAGACTTATTTTTTGGTTTAATTTTTTCACCTAACCTCAGCAACATGAAAGCTCCACATTCACATGCATTCTCTTTTTCCAACTTTGTTCTTGTTAAGTGTTTCTTAATTTGGAGGCAAAATGAAAGCTTTTCAATATTTTAATGCCCAAATGATTGAAGAATGAGGCATTTTAACACAACTATATGGACACCCCAACTGATTTGCAGCAAATGGCAGAAACCCAAACTTATGCTTTCATTTGTATCCCATGATGACCAAAACACCCTTTTTCGTTTTGTACACACTTCTGTTTAATCTTATTCGTGAATTCTGTTTGAAATATTTAATCTGATGACAAGAAATAAAAAAGATCGTATCGGAGAAAAAAAAGTATGTGTTGTGATTGATTCGTTTTGTGCATTCTCCTTCCACCTTCTTCCTTCACCGTTCACATCATTTATGTCGTAGGATGATCAAATATGTTGATTATGTAGGTAAAATCTGTCGAGAATCAATTATTGCAGAAGTTCATCCACACTAAATTTGTCTTATTTTACAATTGATTTGGTTGATTTCTCATATAGACATGATCTTTAATGGATTTACCTGAAAGATAGATAGTTTTGAACATTAAACTGCAATATGTGGTGAGAGCATAATGAGAGAAGAGACCTAGCATAGCCAACTTTACATTTCATTTTCGAAAGCTATGTGACATCTTGTCTTCCTATCAAAACCCTTTGTTAATCAGAGATTTCAATGACAGTTAACTGTCACAGTGAACAAATTTCAATTACTATTACATGTTAATTCTAGGATAATCATGGTGTATTATGACTAATATGATATAGTAAACATCAAATAGATCTGGACCCACAAATTAGAAGGGGCCTAATTATGGAAGAGAAATTGTAGCTAAGAAATCAAGGCAATCAACATTTACCGACAATATATATATATATATATATATATATATTTTTTTTTTTTTTTTTCTTTTTTTAACAAATGATAGTATTTACATTAACAAGGTAGGGGAGTAGACTAAACCTTACAATGGTTTGTTATAATAATGTGGTTCAACTTTATCTTTGGTGATAATCGAATCTAAGACATTTCACTATTATACCGTAATACTAAGTAGAAGATTTTTCAAACATTTAATATTGAGGAAAAAAAAATTGATGGGGGTAGGAAGGGTAGCTATTAGATGGGGTGATTAATCATTATTGTGTGTCTTTCACATGGCTTGTTACACTACACCTAACCCTTTGATCCCAATAGCAATGGCAATAGAGATTGTCTATTACTTCAACTGCAGGTGGGTCAAAGTCCATGTCATTTAAACCATCATGTCAAATTAATAGTAGAGGAAATGACAATCATAAGATTGCAAAATGTTGCACGTTTTGTGGACCTTACGGACAATAGTTTAAGATAGACATATGACATAACATCAAAAAATCAAATACTAATACATATGACATAACATCAAAAAAAATCAAATACTAAGTATACTTTTTATAACAAAAGATAGAGCTAGTGTGTTAAATAGTTAGTTGTTAAGAGAGAAAAAACTAACCCGCACCATAATACATAAGCATAGTTACTTTCTTATCATTGCGTTAAAGCGACATCTTCAAGTATTAAATAGATTTGAGAGTAGATAAGTTCATTAGAGTACACTCACGTACTCAAGTTTTGTTGCATTATAGTTTATATTGCATTAGAATATAGCTCTAGTGCTTAGGAGTATTTGTCTAACATACTACTTTTGTGTTCTATTGTTTCTTACTAGATGCCAACAGTAGAGAAGAAAATATAAAAAAAGTACTAGCTACAGTATATTCCTTTACTTAATTCATTATTTAACGATTAAATACAAAAAAAAAAAAAAATGCATGTGCCGCCGCAAAGTTCCAAATGTTCTATAACCACAGAATTTTTGGAGCATTAATTTGCACTCACTCCCTTTTCAATTCCTGCATTTAGCACTTCTCTTTAAACAGATGTAAAATTTATGCAAACGCTTGTTTAATTTTATTTTATTTTTTACGAACGATAGTGTTAGTGGATTAAATAGTGCATAGGCATGATTTTTACTACTGCAATAAAATATTATTTACAAGTATTAAGTAGATTGATTAGAGGAGGACACTTGTGTACTCAAGTTTCGTTATATATATTATAGTTTATATAATATTAGAATGTAGCTCTAATGATTATAAGTATTTGTCTAACATGCTAGTTTTGTGTTCTATTTTTTCTTCACAGGTGCCAATATTAGAGAAGAAAACATCAAAAAAAAAAAAAAAAAAACAAAAAAAAATCATATACCCGTACCGAAGTCCCAAATTTTTTTTTTTTTGTATAACAATAGGAATTTTAGGAGCATTAATTTGCAGTTAATCCTTTTCAAGTCCTGCATTTAGCACTTCTCTTTAAAACTAAAAGAGAAAACTGAACGAGTAAAATTCCTTAACGGATAAAATGAAGTACTGAGAACCCAATTAAAAGAAAAGCAATTTTCTGGCGTTAAATGGGGAAATTAAATTCCCAAATTAAGTAGCAAGGTTAGTCTTTGAGTTATTGGTACACATCACCATTCTAACTCAAATTTCCAGGTTCTCTAGTTGCATTCAGTCTTTATTTTGTGGAAGAAAGTCGTGACGATCTTGAATTAAAGAAAAAAAAAAAAACAAAAACATATGGAATTGGGATATTCAAAGCCAAGAATTTCAGAACTTCTCTGAAAATGTCAACTATACCTAAAAGAAATGTGTACGAAAGTTGCAACATATACATGAAACTCAAAGGGCGAGGAAGCCTGAAACTGATCAGTTAAAAGGGATGGCTTTAAATTTAAAAAAGAAATTTAAAAATAAAGAAGAGAAAATGATAAATTGAGAAAGTGTTTAGAGCTTTAGGGACAAGTCAAGCTTCTGCAACTCATCTTGTTTAGCATTAAAATGGCCAGCAGCACTATTACTCCACCACAACCCTCCAATTCCTTCCGCCGCCGGACAAAACTTCCGACCATTAGTACTATAGGAAAACCTTCCAACGCCACCACTCGATGGTGAGGAGGAGGAACTTACGCCGCCCTGCACATGAAAAACATTGTTGGGTGGAACAAGCCGCCCGATCGCATGTTGATGATCAATAGGCCGTCTAAACCACCCATAGTTACCATTATTATTCCCACCAAAGGTGTTTGATTGGTAACAAGGCTTGTGAATTGTGGAATGCACTTGAATACCAAGTGACCTATTATTGAAGGAGCCATGCAAAGGGAGAGAAGCCATGCTGGAGAATCTGTGTGAAGAGAGTAAACTTGGAAGCCTCATCAAGGCATCTTCTGCTGCTGCAGTACAATTACTCTTGTTCCCTTTTTTGGCAAGTGTTCTTTCTCTCTTATGAGCATTTTGGTGCCCTCCGAGCGCTTGTGAACTGTAAAATTTTCTCTGGCAATAATTGCAGGAGAAAACCCTTGGCTCGAAATCAGTAGTAGCAGTAGTAGTAGTAGCACCTATGGGATTGGAAGTCTCTGATGAAGAGTTTCCTGATGTGTTGTTTGAATCAAAACAGTTGATGAGGTTGAGTTCCGGCTTCGACCCATGATCAGATTCCTTGTTTGAGAGGCTTAGATCCAATGCAAGATTACGGATTTGATCTTGAGGGTGTCCTTGGTGATGATCTTGTACAGATGGTTGCTTTTCTGCACTTGGGGTTTCCATATTTGAGCCTTTGAGTAGGTTTGGTGGTAGTGGTGCCTCTGAGGGTGGGAAAATGGTTGAGTTTTCAGAGAGGGATGGATCAGATGCATGGGGCTTCATGAGGAAAAGATGTGAGAATTTTCTCCTTCGGGGGTGATGGGATTTGAGGAGTCTAATATTATGGAGAAGAAATGTTTTGATATGATAGTAATAAATGCGGTGTCCTACTCCTATGTATAGAAGGATAGACCACTGTTTTACAGTTAAAAGGTCTCAATATAGCAAGACTTAAGGAATAAGAAAGTACTATTGAGAGAGAGAGGGTCGTATAAAGTACTGTGATTGAAACTAATGAGAAACATCCATGTAGCTCTTTTTTCTTGCATGTAACCCCCTCTAATAAATGTTTCCATTAACTTTTTGTTTGTCTAATTTCCACTCTTGTCTCATTAACATTTCTTTTTTTTAGGGGTTTAACCTTTTCTAGGTATACACTATGCACTCATGGATATAACTTATGGTAGACTAGGGATCCAACAAGTAATCTTTTTTAGTTTCCTGAATTATGCAAGAGTAGATTCGATGATTTATTAGTTCTATAAAATTTAATGTACATTAAAAATGAAAATGAACTGATTCACTGTTTATAAGCACAATTTAGTTCCAATTTTTCCCCGCTTATTTTCTTTTATTGTATTTCTGTCACAAACGAAAATGGCCCTTGGAATCACACTCACATGTCACTACGGATCCGCCTCTTCGTTCCTGCTCCATTTCCATTCCAACATAAAAGCTCCTTCTTACCAGTAAAATGCAATTGATATATGTGGTTGCAAAAATCTGCCACCCTCTGCCTTGGCGAATTTGTACTTGCAAAACAAACAAATACCTTTGACCAAAGACCAAACCCACATGCGCCCACAAGGGAGGGGGTTTGGCCAATGGATCTCTGATGCCTAAGTCAGTTTTTTTTAATAGAGAGAGAGCTTAAGGCTTGATTATGTAGCTAAAGCTTACTAGAAATTGGTGGAGTATGTGGTATTTATAGAGCTAGGGCTGCCACATGTGTAGGGTTTGCCTTAGCATGTATCGACGTCCGATTGGCCAAGGTGAGTCATCCATTGGGCGGATGAGAAAGAATTATTGTGAAGACATTATTTTATAAATAATATCTTAGGACTATCTAGTAATATCCTTGATTGGATATGATTGTGATTCCTTTCTTGATGGAGTTGACCTTCATTAGGAAGCATAAAGATAAGATTTATTGATTAATCATATCGTTAATACCTTTGACTTTCCTCCTTGTCATGGGCATGAGCACTTGATGAGGTTGTAGTCAGCTGCTTAGGCCTTCAAGGATGTTGAAATGCGCGTGGATTAAATGTGGGACTCACCAATTTAATAAGGGCATTCTCATCTTTCGCTGGTAATAGTTCATGTGTCGACTCCAGGATTTTTCAGATTATTTTTGCTCCACAAGTGCCCCCACACATGCTATGTTGCCCATAGGAAAGGGCAGGAGGTGTAAAACTCCCAATTTGAGTGGTTAAGCCATAAAGTTGTTTCTTGATTTGCCTTAGATTTTGAGCTTTGACTTGAAGTTAAAGTCAGGAAAGGGAAACCAATTGCTTGTAGAACTTATTTAACTCTACCTTAAGTGGAGAACTAAATAAATTTAAAGAACAATTATACTCCCAACAAGACAGAGAGAAAACTAGAGGAAATTGTTCCCTATCCCTTAGTCTTCTTCTTTGTTTGCCCTCGAATAGTTGATCATCATTGTTTTCTCCTTCGTGCCGCACCAAGGGTAAGAAAAAATAAACAAAATTTCTCTTTCTTCTTCTTCTTTTTTTTATTTTTTTATTTCTTGCGGCTGAACTAGAGCTGCGGTGCTGCTAACGTGGCTCGGTACGAAGCCAAGGAGGTGGATGGTGTGGCTGGAGCTACGGTATCTAAAGGAGGTTGACTCAGCTAGAGCCAAGGTGCTGATGGTGCGAGCTAGGGCTCAGCGAATGGCTAGTGTTGCCCAAATGTTGGAGGGAGAGCGTTGTGTTGGGCCTCGATGTGCTGAGCTTGCCCAACATAACTTTTTTTTTTTTGAACAAACGATATTATCTACTCTAAGGGGAAGAGGTGGGCTAAGCTTCACAATGGGCTACCAACAAGGTTTTAAAAAATGCTAGGCGCTAGTCGAGCGGTGGGTTGGGGCTTAGCGGTTAGGTCAACGGTTAGGTGGACTAGGTGGATAAGTAAATCTATTGTATTTCGTATAAATAAGTGTCTGCTTATACTTGAAATATATATAATTTCATCATAAACTGCAAAATAGAATGACATATATATTATGAAGTATTGAACCATAATGAAAGCATGGGGAGCAAGAATATACTGTGTGTTTATTAGTATGCAACAAGTGTAGTATCCCACATCGCCCGTGAGGGCGTGGTCTTTGGGCCTTATATATCCATTGCCAGCATGTACCTTTCAGTGAGGCCTTTTGGAGCTGCGGCTTGCAAAGACAAAACCGTGAGGTAGCCCTCTGCTGCGACCTAGTCCAGAGGGGGAATTCCAAAGAGGACAATATCACTGCGAGGGAGGGCTGGGATGTGACAATTTGGTATCAGAGCCAGACTCACGGTTGTGGTGTGCCGACGAGGACGTCGGGCTCCCTAAGGGGGGTGGATTGTAGTATCCCACATCGCCCGTGAGGGCGTGGTCTTTGGGCCTTATATATCTATTGCCAGCATGTACCTTTCAGTGAGGCCTTTTGGAGTTGCGGCTTGCAAAGACAAAACCGTGAGGTAGCTGTTGGAAATGTGCCCTAAAACCAATCATATGATGATACTTTACGGACATTTCAAACTAATGTAGTTTAAATGTAAAGGGCAAAGATTATTGTTTGAGCCATCTCATATAAATGTTATATGCTTAAACGATAAGTCCAAGGAATATGTGATTGGAAGAATGCGATCTAAAGAAGTTAGATTCATGAGACCATTCTTTCGTTGACACATCCTAAACGTTCCTGATCATAGGATTGTCAATTGGGCATTGACAGTCCGTTAAGATCAGTACGTGCTATGTTGTCTCTCAGGGAGAGTGACTAGTCTCGAGTCATTGGTGTGTGTGACATCAAGAAAAGTACGTAGGTGCTCAATAGAGAATAAGTTCACTGAACACGATCAACGAAGAGTTCTCATATTCATGTCACATGAGAACTCATGGTTGGGATAATGCAAATTAGTCTTTTGACCTGAGGCATCACAGTTGTCTTGTGGTTAGGTCCTTAATCTTTGATTATGTCAAAGTCACTCTATCAGGGTGTCCACGGCATCGTCGGGGTTAAGCCACTTAGCCATGGAGGCAAGTGAATGCGCAACAAGGGATCTCTAACCTTCAAACTGTTTGAGGGAGAATACTCTATGATATGATTTAGAATCTCTGGCCAGAGTATGAATGAGATGTTGGAATGCGTTCCAGATCACATTCAAGGTAATCATATAAGTACAAGATTCACATTGGGTAGTAGACATGAATAAACTATCAAACCAAACAATGTGGTCAAGAGTATTGTATTAGAGAAAGACCGTATTGCATTTGTAATCCTAAAACTGAATAGGTTCTCCACCTCTTCTGATTAGCTTGGGTAACCATGACATGTTGCTAGGCGTCAACCATGGTTTGTGGAAGCCCTAAAAGTGTATTATCACTAACGGGAGAATTGAAAGTAAGTTTCAATTCACAATCGATTTGAAAGAGTTTGAATCGCCCACTGCCTCGCTAAAAGGAACCTAATGGATCGTACACCGTGTAAGGTAGAGATTGAAGATTCAACGGAGATGAGTAAGAATAATTAATGGTTTAATTATTTATGGCAAGGATTAATTAATATGATTATTAATCAAACGAATAAGTTCGTTAAAAGACCTCGGGATAGTTTTGGACCTTAAGGCCCAATGGGCTTCGAACGTCAAGTCCATTGACTTAAGTTGTATGACAACTTAATGAATAATGATTCACAAAGGCCCAAATAGCCCAATAAATCCCTAAGGCCGGCCAAGTTAGAGAAAGAGTGGGTTTTGACTTATTTACAAGTTTGCCACTCAAATGAATTAAGGTATAAGTGTGACTTAATAGCCAAAATTCATTAGGGGTTGTTTTTGGGGAAATTGGAGAAACACAAACTCTCCTTTCTCTCTAGAAATGGCCGGCCACCTTGAGGATAACATCTAGCAATCTTACTTCCTCAAGGTCACTCATTTCTTCTTCAATCTTACCTTGGTGTGGAGACTTAGAGGTTCTCAATTTTGGGAACTTGGAGAAACCTTTTCATCCATCCAAATCCATGGATCTAAGATGCAAGGAATGAAGGCCCTCTCTTTGGGTGATTAGCCTTTGCTTATGCAAAGAGGAATCTACAAAGGTATTGATTTCTCAACTCACTTTGTTTTGAGTTGAGTCTTGGTTCACCTATCTACTAGGCTTTGAATTTCATGGGTAAATGTTTTGTTTTAAGTGCATACAAGCATGATTCCGCCTTTAATTGTTAATTGCATGCTATTGATGTTGCTTAAATGAATATGTTTTTCACAAATCTTCCTTCAAGTGGTATCAAGAGCCTAAGTCTAGTAGTTGGTGAATCCTTTTGGGTTTTGTAGTTCATAGTTTGTGATTTGAATGTTGTAATTGTTACAAGCTTTATTCTTGCTTCTTTGAATGTAAATTTTTTTAGAAAATTTGCCATCTCAAATGTTGTAGATGTAGTTCATATGAGCATGAAATTGGAGCTAAAATTTGGTGCCATGTTTTTGGGGAAATTCGGCCAAATCCAAAGGGTGGAATTTTGGGTTCTTGTTTGACTTGTTAAAAGTGTTTTAAAGTGACTTTTGGAACCCCTATGTACCCTAGTATGGTTGTATGTTATTTCCCTTAAGTTTGAGTGGTTTTGGTATGTTTTTGGGTGAAGAATGTTCATGGAGCTCTTATGGGTTTTCATGAATGTTCTTCATTGTTCTTGATATGTTCTTGCCAAGAACAAAAGGTTTGGTGTTTTGATTCAAAGTTTTGATTTATTTCATAAAGTTTTTGTTTTGAAATATTTCTTATGTTTAAATATATTAGATATTTATTTTGAAAAATTAAAGAAATTTTAGTGGGTTTGGTGTGTAATGATTTATTCCATTACACACACCCCACTTACAAAACTTTGAAATTTTTTTTTAAAACTTTGCTTCAATGGCCGGCCACCCTACTCAATTAGGGTCCTTGTGGGGCTTTCATGTAATTATATAAAGTTTTGATACTTTTGTGTATTTGCATTTTGACCCAAAAGTTTACGTTTTTACGTAAAGGTCCAAAATCACTAAAAGGACAAATTGTTTTGCTCCTTTAATGAAGTTTTTTTTTTGTGGAAATTTTGGGTTCTAGTTGTAATTACATGAAGTAGTGGACTTTTGTGTTTTTACAAAGTGACCCCAAAAGTTTAAGTTTTTGCAAAATAGCCCAAAAGTTGAGGTTAATTGCACTATGGCCCAAACAAGTTGAGGTCATAGCATTTTGGCCCAAATTAGGTAGAGAACAAAATTGTTTTGTCTCTTTAAATGAGAATTGGATTTTCATTTCATTTAGCTCCATTTAAATCAATTCTATGGATATAAAAACCAAATGAAAATGTTGCATTCAAGTTTAATTAGTTAAAGCGTTAATTAATTAAAGAAAGGGTGATTATGAACCTTAGCCTACGATAATTGAGTTATATGAAAGGCCGTTTCAAATTTGTTTGAACCATGGGAATGTGTAGATTAAATTTTGGTTGTAATTTGATATGATCAATTGTTGTAAAAGAGCATAAGCTCTTCTTTACTTTAAAGTAATTTGATTTGATCAATTGTTGTAAAAGAGCATAAGCTCTTATTTACTTTGAAGTACTCCTTTCTTGTTTTATTCGATATGCATGAAATTGGAGTAGTTGGGTCCAACGCCCTAAGACAACACGCCTTAATGTGATTAAACGCGTAACTAAAATCAATCTCCATCCCTAGACCGAGATTCAACACTAGGCTCGTGTTGAATCGAATCAAAGGTTCATAGTCATCCTAAGGCCCTAAGGCAACTATATAGTCCATCAATGAATGCAAACCTTATGTTAGTAGTATCATATACTCTTGCTTTAAAAACCGTTTTAAAAGCTTAGTGGGAGTATTATAAACAACTAAATCAATCAAATGGACCAATAGTTGTAATAGGACCAAAATGTTTTAATTGGATTAAAATGTATGTTTATATGTGATGAGACCTAAAACCCTCAACAAATCAATATTAAGTTGATAAGCGAGAGATGCTTTGAATATCTCTTCGTGGCCTTCCACCGTGGTAGGCTCCAATCGTTTGTGACTTGTACACCGGCTTCACCCTATAATGGGGTAGTACAAAGTGCATGCTTACATTCAGGAGGAGTCTATACGCATATGATGAGGTGAGTGTAGACAACGAGTATGACCAACATGATATAATTCTGAGGTTGTGCTTGAACCTCTACATAAACTAAGCATGGTGGGAATAACTTAACTAAGTGCAATGGTGCCAACATGATATAATTCTGAGGCATTCATTCTCTAGAGGCCAAACTAGATGGGTAATTACAAGAGTTGTAAATGAGTAAAGCGTTATTCTCTCATCATTATTTTTGCTAACCAACATCGTATAATCATGAGGTGGGCTTGGTAATGGTGAGCCTTCCATACCCTACTAAGAGTTTCCTCCAAAACTCTCGAATTCCGATGAGGGATATGGAATTTGCCAAAAATAGTGGGTGGTGCTATTTGATTTAAAAACCCGAATCAAATGGCTTAAAATCAATCAATTTATATTCGTTATGTATTTGTTTACCAATATATTTGCAAACGCTATCCAAAACTTGACAAAGAAAAATCGAACGCTTTAATTTCCGGACTTAGTTCTACAATCCCATAGATTGTCTTTAATGGCTTGTAGATGTAACTAAGTAGTCCCATCCTCACAATCTTCCTATTGATAATGTATCATTGGAAGAATATGTTAGATAAGTCTAACATGAGAAGGACAACACTTTTAATGTCATAATTCTTCAAATACAAATTGTTGTATGAAGAAATAAGAGTTGCTTTGAACAACCCTTAATCAACACAAACTTTAGTGCTTGTCTCTTTGTTACACGAACAAGGAACTTGAGAAGTAAGCGCAAGGGCATGGACACTTTATGTGCCATGATTCTTCACTTACAAATTGTTGTATGAAGAAATGAGAGTTGCCTTGAACAACTCTTGAGAGTTTGTTGTTATGTTTAGAACATAATGGTTGGTTGACAAAAATAGTCCATTTATATGGACTTACGATGATTTTGAATCGTTGAGTGTTGAAGTGTTAAACCACTTAACGAGACGGAAACTAGGCAAGGACTTCACCTTTGTGTCCCTATCCTAATGGTTCACTAAGTTTATTGTAAACTATATAGTGAACAATAACCGCACGCTCTCCAAATCGTTTGATGTGTATAACACATTTGAAATGAGTTTCAAGAGAGATAGTGGGAGATTAGGGACCATGACTATTGTAATCAAAAGGGAAGTCAAATGAAGAAGGAAAAATAACTCTAAGGGAACAAACTTTCTTTATGAAAAGATGGACATTGGAAGGGGTATTTGCAAGAAATGTCTTGCAAGTGTCAAGAACACACCTTTTGAAGGTGTTGTAAAACGTTCTTGAAAAGTTCATAACAGTTGGTTCTTCTACTTGAATGCATGATTCTGTATTAGTAACTATGTTTTACAATTGTTGTAAAAGTGTGCTAATAAGAAGTAGAAGATATATGAGAGAAGAGAAAGTACTTCACATTCCAAAAGTGAATCGAATATAGATCTCTGTGAAAGCGGATTGTACTTACTTCCTCATATGAACTACCAAAGAAATTGGAAAAACCAAAGATTGTCTTTATGTCCCAATTTTAAAGGAACATAATTCCGTCACAGTTGTAGAGATGGATGAATGTTTTGTTTGACAAAACATAGTTCTTTATTAATGAATGATTAGATTATGGTAATCTAATTAATTGTCTCTGTAGTAGAGATGATATGGTAATGTTAACTGTTTAAGAATATAACGATGCTTAAAACCCAAAAGGTTGAAAGGTAGTGACTAATCCCAACTGAGTTGTGATACCTCTAAAACATAAGTTACGAGTTGGTCATAGATGGATGCTTTGGATCGTTAGATCCGGATCCAATACCTTCTTGTTAAAATTGCATAGAGGCGAAATGTTCGAATCTTTATTCTTTTTGGAAAGAAGAAAGAATCACAAAGTTGTTGAGGTTGATTCACTTAGATATTAGTGGCACTTGTCCACAACATAATACTACTCATGTTGTATGACATTCACCGAAGATCACTCTCGGTTGGACTATAGTTTATTTTGAATAAACACAAGTCCGAATACTTTGCAAAAGGTTTCAAAGAATTCAAGAAATGTAAGTAGATGAGTAAGACGTCTAAAGTATTTACCTCCTTAGATTTGATCCAAGGAAAAAGTAACACTTTAGATTAATTTCCTTGAAAAATATCAAGGAAAGTAGCATCATAAGATAATGAATTTCTCCATTAGGAGAAGAATGAACATAAATAAGATTTAGTTCGTTGGACATTATCAATTACCCATATATATATATGTGATATATACTTCTGAGACATGTTAGTTGTAGAGATCCATCCATCATGGATCTTAGCAAGCTAGTGGGAGCTATAAGCGTCTTATGAGAAAAGATCAATTGTTTGATTTCTCATAAAGATGTAAATGAATCTTTTGTTTACTAGGTTTACAAAAGATTAGTGGGAGTTGATCATATTCCTAAATTAGAATATATATATACATGATATATATTAATTTTGAAAATGAAAGGAATTCTTCATCGTTAAAGTTATGACTTTAAACATTCTATAATGATAGAATGTATATGGGAGACATAGTCTACATACATGGGATGGAATCTATAATGATAGATTTCAAGATATAATTGGATTATATCAATCCCTAAAATAGACAAGAGATGCTAGGAAGTTTCTCATATGATGATAAACTTCAATTAGAATGACAATTCTAGTGAGACTAGGAAGTTGTTCTTCTCAAAGGGAATGTACCCTTTGACTCCCAAAGAAATAATGTGTAAATAGAATCCTTTATGCATACGCAGAAAGGTGATTTATGTATTTCATATTGTATGAAAACATTGATATAAGTCGTACCTAGAACGGTACAAGATGATATCAGTGCAAGCCCACGATCAGAACCATGGCAAATGTCAAGTGAATCCTTAGGTATTTAAGAAATACTAAGGATGGATTCCTCAAGAATGAGGAAGAATTAGAGTAACGTAATGGAAGCGTAAATGTATTAGATTATGAATCTAATCCATCATAGAATATCTCTTCATTATGAATGAAGTGATAATGAGATATCTCTTTATTATGACTAAAGAGATATTTGGGTGGAAACGTTAAAAGTAAATGACTTTAATGTGTTCCATCATGTATGCAAAATATATTGCCATATAGAAGCTTACAACATTGTTGTTTGGATGGGAAAGTTCATTCATGAACTCTTCATTCGGTTCCAACCAGAAAGTGTATGACACTAATGGGGCGATAGCTCAAGCCAGGGAATCAAGGTCTCATCAATGTCCGAACTCAAATGAGAGACTGAACCACATGATTGAGAATCATGTATAATGGTGACGTCGTTTTTCTCAAGGTTGCTTCTATGGATAACATATAGATATCCATTGTTTAGGCCTACTACTCAGCCATTTATGAAATGAATTACAGAAGAGGTATCATCAATGATGACTAAGCTGATTGGCTCTAGTGCAAGTGGGAGATTGTTCGAAATGTGCCCTAAAACCAATCATATGATGATACTTTACGGACATTTCAAACTAATGTAGTTTAAATGTAAAGGGCAAAGATTATTGTTTGATCCGTCTCATATAAATGTTATATGCTTAAACGATAAGTCCAAGGAATATGTGATTGGAAGAATGCGATCTAAAGAAGTTAGATTCATGAGACCATTCTTTCGTTGACACATCCTAAACGTTCCTGATCATAGGATTGTCAATTGGGCATTGACAGTCCGTTAAGATCAGTACGTGCTATGTCTTCTCTCAGGGAGAGTGACTACTCTCGAGTCATTGGTCTGTGTGACATCAAGACAAGTACGTAGGTGCTCAATAGAGAATGAGTTCACTGAACACGATCAACGAAGAGTTCTCATATTCATGTCACATGAGAACTCATGGTTGGGATAATGCAAATTAGTCTTTTGACCTGAGGCATCACAGTTGTCTTGTGGTTAGGTCCTTAATCTTTGATTATGTCAAAGTCACTCTATCAGGGTGTCCACGGCATCGTCGGGGTTAAGCCACTTAGCCATGGAGGCAAGTGAATGCGCAACAAGGGATCTCTAACCTTCAAACTGTTTGAGGGAGAATACTCTATGATATGATTTAGAATCTCTGGCCAGAGTATGAATGAGATGTTGGAATGCGTTCCAGATCACATTCAAGGTAATCATATAAGTACAAGATTCACATTGGATAGTAGACATGAATAAACTATCAAACCAAACAATGTGGTCAAGAGTATTGTATTAGAGAAAGACCGTATTGCATTTGTAATCCTAAAACTGAATAGGTTCTCCACCTCTTCTGATTAGCTTGGGTAACCATGACATGCTGCTAAGCGTCAACCATGGTTTGTGGAAGCCCTAAAAGTGTATTATCACTAACGGGAGAATTGAAAGTAAGTTTCAATTCACAATCGATTTGAAAGAGTTTGAATCGCCCACTGCCTCGCTAAAAGGAACCTAATGGATCGTACACCGTGTAAGGTAGAGATTGAAGATTCAACGGAGATGAGTAAGAATAATTAAATGGTTTAATTATTTATGGCAAGGATTAATTAATATGATTATTAATCAAACGAATAAGTTCGTTAAAAGACCTCGGGATAGTTTTGGACCTTAAGGCCCAATGGGCTTCGAACGTCAAGTCCATTGACTTAAGTTGTATGACAACTTAATGAATAATGATTCACAAAAGCCCAAATAGCCCAATAAATCCCTAAGGCCGGCCATGTTAGAGAAAGAGTGGGTTTTGACTTATTTACAAGTTTGCCACTCAAATGAATTAAGGTATAAGTGTGACTTAATAGCCAAAATTCATTAGGGGTTGTTTTTGGGGAAATTGGAGAAACACAAACTCTCCTTTCTCTCTAGAAATGGCCGGCCACCTTGAGGATAACATCTAGCAATCTTACTTCCTCAAGGTCACTCATTTCTTCTTCAATCTTACCTTGGTGTGGAGACTTAGAGGTTCTCAATTTTGGGAACTTGGAGAAACCTTTTCATCCATCCAAATCCATGGATCTAAGATGCAAGGAATGAAGGCCCTCTCTTTGGGTGATTAGCCTTTGCTTATGCAAAGAGGAATCTACAAAGGTATTGATTTCTCAACTCACTTTGTTTTGAGTTGAGTCTTGGTTCACCTATCTACTAGGCTTTGAATTTCATGGGTAAATGTTTTGTTTTAAGTGCATACAAGCATGATTCCGCCTTTAATTGTTAATTGCATGCTATTGATGTTGCTTAAATGAACATGTTTTTCACAAATCTTCCTTCAGTAGCCCTCTGCTGCGACCTAGTCCAGAGGGGGAATGCCAAAGCGGACAATATCACTGCGAGGGAGGCTGGGATGTGACAATTGTAGTATCCCACATCGCCCGTGAGGGCGTGGTCTTTGGGCCTTATATATCCATTGCCAGCATGTACCTTTCAGTGAGGCCTTTTGGAGCTGCGGCTTGCACAGACAAAACCGTGAGGTAGCCCTCTGCTGCGACCTAGTCCAGAGGGGGAATGCCAAAGCGGACAATATCACTACGAGGGAGGGCTGGGATGTGACAATTTGGTATCAGAGCCAGACTCACGGTCGTGGTGTGCCGACGAGGACGTCGGGCTCCCTAAGGGGGGTGGATTGTAGTATCCCACATCGCCCGTGAGGGCGTGGTCTTTGGGCCTTATATATCCATTGCCAGCATGTACCTTTCAGTGAGGCCTTTTGGAGCTGCGGCTTGCAAAGACAAAACCGTGAGGTAGCCCTCTGCTGCGACCTAGTCCAGAGGGGGAATGTCAAAGCGGACAATATCACTGCGAGGGAGGGCTGGGATGTGACACTGAGGAAAATCTAGCCCAGATATTTATTTTCTTCCCGAGGCTTATTTTAGCCCATGGTTGAAGATGGTTTGGGGGGCTTTTAAAGCTTATAATTTAAGCTTTATCCCATGAATTGGAGACAGTCTTAGTGTAAAATATATCGTTGTACTCAAAATATGATGTATAGTTGACAACTTATTGGGTATAACATAATATATCGTTGTACTATCTCCCGGTACTGTTCACTTTTTATTTTTGGTAATTTTTTCTGAAAATTCAAGTTATGTAAATTATCCTAATTTATTTTTATGAATATTTTAATCTAAAAATATTTAAATTCAGATAAGTAATTAAAAATCATACAAATACATAGGTATTTATAAAGTTTTAAGTTAAATTTGATTTAAATAATTTTCTTAAATTATTTTAGACGTTAGATTTAATTTTGGGTCGTTAATTTTTTATTTTTTACTAGTAAATTTGATCTCATTTGATCATAGCCGTTAATTATAAGTGAAAAAACGTTTAAAATATGACATTTTGGTGAGTTTAGAATAATTTAAGCTAGACTTAAATCCTGAGGAGAATCTAGCCCATATATTTATTTTCTCCCCGAGGCTTATTTTAGCCATGGTTGGAGATGGTTTGGGGGCTTTTAAAGCTTATAATTTAAGCTTTATTCCATGAATTGGAGATAGTCTTAGTGTAAAATATATCGTTGTACTAGAAATATGACGTATAGTTGACAACTTATTGGGTATAACATAATATATCGTTGTATTATCTCCCGGTACTGTTCACTTTAACGAAAAACCATAATTTTCTTCTAAAATGTCAATTATGATACTATTCACTTTATCTTATATTTTATCATTTTGGTAAAATTCAAAATTTTCAAATCATTTTAATTAGTTTTTTTTTTTTTTTTTTTTTTTATTTTTTTATCTTGCTGGGTATACAATACTATTGTGGATTTTTGCCCTAAACCCCTTCCAAAGCCCATTCGCGCCGCTTAGTCCTCCTCTTTCACTCTCCTTCCGCCATTTTTTCTCTGCTGCTTCCGCTCTTCCGCTCTTCCGCCCTTCAACTCTTATTGCTATACCCAGCCGCCAAATCCCAGACGCCTTCAAACGAGGTAACTCGCTCTCCCTCTCCCTGTCCAAATTTTTCATGATTTTTATGATAATTTTCCTTTTTTTGTCAAATAATCAAGAAAAACATAGTGATTTGACCTTTTTTTCCCCCCAATTTCTTGTTTACGTTTCCTGTTTGTTTTTAAATTCTGGGTTTCTGTTTGTCTCCCGATAAAGTTTAGGAAACCAAGATAAAGTTAATATTTTGATTGAGTTTCTGAGTTTTTTTTTTTTTTTTTTTGGTTTGTGTGGTTGAAGGATCGACTGATGACGGAAGAGACGGCGCAGCAGTTGACGTATATACCGGAGGTTATATTGAAGAGAAGGAAAACCAATGAGGAGTTGGCTTTGAGGAGGAAAGAGCAATTGGAGCAGAGGAAGTTTAAGTCTCAGCAAAATAAGCAAGAATATATTAAGAAACCTGAGGCTTTCATCAAAGAATATCGCTACAGGGTAAACCTTTTGCTCTTTTTGTAATTTATTTGTCAGCGATGTTTTGTACTGCTGAGTTTCATGCTTTTTCTTGTTGTATTGTGTAATGAAACTCAATTATCAAGTTTCAATTGGGCGATGATTTATGTTGTTATGTATGAAAAAGTGGGCATTAGCTATGTTAATTGGAATTTGCCGAATGTTGTAAAGTGCCGCCTTTATGCTCAAGTGTTATAAAACCCTTAGCTGTGATATAAAGAAATTGTGAACGATGTATGTTTCCTAATTGTTTTGCTGTTGAAATTTGAGATACTTGAACAGAACGTTCTCTTGAGACGTGGGATTTGAGAATAACATGTTAAAAACTTACATGATAAAGACAGTTTTTTTATTTTAATTTGTAGTAGAAGTTGGAATGTATTATGCAAAAACTCAGAACTTAAGGTAGATGGCTCTTATGAGGTTGTTGAGCAGGATTTTCTTGCCAAGTATCAAGTATCCTTTAGCCTGGTGATGTTTCCACAGGCTTGTTTCTGCAACTTCATTTGTATATTCACCAGCCTGTCTACATTCTAATGCACTCAGTGATTGAAATTATCTGTTTCTTTAATTAGGAGATGGACCTTGTCCACATGAAACACCGGTTAAAGAGAAAAAGGCCAGCATTGGAGACAGCTAACTCACAGCTTCTTTTGGTCGTCCGCATACAAGGGTAGGTTTTCAGTTTAACCTGATAAGTTTTATTTTACTTATTATCTCTATCTTGAACTGTCTATTTCTAATTTCTCAATACTTTCCAGGAAAAATGACATGCACCCTGTTGTTAGGAAGGCCTTATATAGCCTAAAATTGAGGAAAATTTTCAATGCTGTCTTTGTGAAAGCAACTGACGCTATATTAGAAAAGTTGCAGAGGGTGCAGCCGTATGTTACCTATGGGTAGGGGTTGCGCATCCTTCTACTCTACTTTCCTGTCAAAATTAAAATATTTTAAGTGGATAAATGCATCACAACGCACGGGCGTTCTGTATAATTTCATATTTTGCATTTGTTAGTGAGCAATAGTTGATTTTCTATAATAAAATGAGTGGAAAAAATGCGATGTACAGTAGCAAAGTTGGAGCCTGTCATCAAAGCACAAAATAACTGTAAGTTTTTTACTTGGGTATCAGCGGAGGAGCTGTATTGGGGTTTCTTACTTCATAGAATGTTTTCATATTGTCTCTTTTATGGAACTGCTTAATCTTTTTAACCTTGATATTTCAATTGGTTGCGAGGTTTCTTCTCTGATAACCGGTCTAGGGACTTTTCATTGCATAGGGAAATTGGCGTACAATGTTTGTTTTCTATAATCACGATCAGTGGGATTTTGTGGCTATTAAAATTTAACAGACAATTATCAAGTTGAAATGTTTTTACTTTTTCATATTCATATGCACCAAATGCTTGAAATCATTTTGTACATAATTGTTAGGTTTTCATCTTTAATGTCTTGACAGTCTTGTGTCTCGGGATTTAAATTTTTCTTGTTTCAGTATGTGAACTACATTGTTGTGTTGTTAGACTGAACACATGTTCATGCAACAATATTTTGTACACATTATATTTGTTTTTGGTGCTTTGAGTCCGCGGCTATCTCAAGTTTAACTAAATCAATCTCTTGAATAATATGGATATCCATTTTATAGGATCTAGCAACCGATACGTTCTCCCTTGTATTGTTGCTTGTATATTACTGACCAATGGTTCATGTTCATGATGATATTTTTCTGGTTTCCGAAGGTATCCTAACCTTAAGAATGTGAGGGAGCTGATTTACAAGAAGGGCTTTGCAAAGATAGACAAGAAGAAAGTTCCTCTGACAGACAACAACCTTATTGAACAGGTAATCGGTAATGTCTTACTGAATTTTGAGCATAGTTAGTTTACTAGTCATCAGTTTCTTATTTCAATTTGTACATTTACAGTGTAAATCTTCACCCTTCTTTTATCTGACAGGCAATGGGGCAGTATGATGTTATATGCATAGAAGATGTAGTGCACGAAATTGCCACGATTGGCCCACATTTTAAGGAGGTTACCGGTTTTTTGTGGCCCATTGTGCTCAACAAGCCTGAAGCAGGATTAAAAGGTTCGAAAACAGTATACAAGGATGGCGGAGATGCTGGCGATCGCGGGGATAAGATCAATGAACTAATTAGCAAGATGAATTAACTTGTGACGAGGTCTTGCGATAAATGAATTTGGTTTAATGAGGATTGTGGTGGTCTTTATCTTTTCAAATATACTAAAACAGTGTTGTCTGGTGTCTTTGACGCTTAAGAGTGACTCAAAATCAAATTTTGGTTTGAACTAGAAGTTAACATGTCTCTACAGTTCTATACTTGAATGCTAAAACTAGAGCGGATTCAAGCTTAAATATGGCAGCTGTATTAAAAACAAAGTTGATAGTTGAAAAAACACATCAATTATATTCTTATATTATCAAATATAGCCAAATATTAATCTCTACTTTCAAAAATATTAGTTTTTATAAAAGCTTTCAAATATATTCAAAATATCACTTAAATAGAAGCAAATACCCTTAAGCTTTAAATTTAATAAATTAAAAACCAAAACATAATATATGCTGGACTTTTTTTTTTTTTTTTCATTTTTTCGTGTTTACATTTTCTCTTTGGTTTTGTAGTTTCTTCCTTCGATTGAGTATTTACGGAAGAATGAATATCAATCTTTGAAACGTTATTTATCTCAATTTTCCTTTGACTTATATGTGTTTTGTATTTAATTTTTCATACCTTTGCATTATTAAGGGTGTTGTCCGTTCAAATTGGCTAGAGTAATGTACTCTCTGATCCAAGGTCAAGTTTAGGTTTCGTTTCTGTAGTTTACTATAAGGCATTCTCCAATATGACCTCAAGTTTAGGTTTCGTTTTTGTAATTTAGAATAGAATATCATTTGTATAAAAATTTGTAGCATTCTAATGACATTTAACATTATACCAAACTCTAGTGCCCAAAAAAAAAAAAAAAAAAAAAAAAAAAGTCTACTGCCACCTAGCAATCTTAATTTCTAAATCTCTTGCATCTAAGTAGCATTCTAATGACAAGCTATTAATATAATTATGTTAAGGGCGTGTCCACTTACAAAGCATGGAAATTGGAATCATTTTGCTTCTAGAGTTCCTTACGTTTATTGTGGTAGTAAATTTTTGCAGTCTTCAGTCTTAACAAAATTGTTTTTGCAAAACAAAATAACACCCTTGATCAAGGCCAAAGCCATACGCGCACCCACAAGGTGAGTTGACACATCCCGACTCGGATTGTCCACTAGGACTCCGAATTAAGATGTGATGGCCGACATCTGGAAGGTGACGAAGTCATAAAGTGTGGTGATGTGGAATATGTGAATAAATTTAAACCTAAAAGTGCCTAAACACGAGACTGCGCTGTGAGTGGGAATGACCCCATTTCACACGTGACGTTAGAGCATAAATAAAGTATAGTAGAATGGATTGAAAATCATATCGTCGAAGGTAATCTTCAATACCAAGACTTGCCACGAATCCTCGTCGATACGAAAACTCTGCTACTAGAACCTGGAGGGATAAACAATAGAGTGAGTGGGCCTGAATATAAAGCTTTAATAAAGACCTTTTAAACGATATAACCCCTCGTTGTACTACTTGTATAGGTTCCAGGAAATCATACTACATATAAGTATGAAATCAAATGTAAATCAATAGTAAATCCAAGAATATTCCAAATCACTACATATCGGCAACAACAATATAAATCAAGTGCTCATCAATCTATGGTAAACCACGAGTCGGAGTTGCCTAACGCAACCTGTATGACTCATAAATAAATCCATGATAACACTTGAATCGGAGTTTCCTAATGCAACCTATACGACTCAAGGCAACCTGTACGACAGTGTCAGAGTTGCCTATCATTGCAGCTTGTACCACAATGTCGGAGTTGCACAAAACACTAATATAGTCATGCCCTAACTCAATCATTTCAAATAATACTATAAACTCACCTGAACTTACCTGTACGTCCCACGTTCACCTTAGCACTTCAAGGCATTCACAACAATTATATGTAGGTAATATGCATATGGTTATACCATAATGTAATCTAAAACTCAACCATATCATAGTATTTTAAAATATACAAATATATATATATGACATGGCATAAAATGTATAAATCACTTTCAAAACGTTTTGTGGAACTATCAATGTTGTACATACAATAAAAGGAAAAGACCCACTCACCTGAGGTCCGCGCTACGACTCCCTAACACGAATATTGAGACGTCACGAACGATCCTCACCTAGAACAATCATTAAGTCACATCTCAGAACTCTTATCAATAGAACACATAACTTACATAAAACACATCCCAATGACCATCTAGAATGATTTGAGACTCATTGACCAAAAGTCAACCGTCGGTCAAAGATCAACGGTAGGGTCCACAATCCTACGTAACTCAATCCGAAAGATCTGAATCTCAGATTTCCGATTTGTAACTTCAAAAGATCCACAGTTTGCTTCTAAAACATCATACGAAAGTTTCATTACGATCCAATGGTTGGATCTCCGTCAATTGCCAATTCAAGTGGCAGTCAATGTTTTATTTTACACACTTACAAATCCAATTTAGGAACATCCGTACGTCAGATTTCCAATCTATAAGTTTCTAATATCCTAAAATATTATATACTATAATGTATTAAAGTTTGGTGACGATCCAACGGTCGAATCGTCAATTCACATAATGTTCAAGTAGTGGTCTTTATCAAAACTATGCTCAAACGATGAGATTTCATCAATTGGACTTCACCTATGGAATTGGAGTGTCAAACTTAGCTTAGAAATGTCAAAGGGTGACTCGGCTCACGTGTCGCCGCACACGGCGGTCGACCGTCTAGATTCCTCAGAAAATTCAACTGTCTCCAAAAATTCTCAAATTTTATAGAAATGAAGATTTTAAAGAGTAGAGCAAATTTTGTACCTGTGGCCAAGTCTAATTTAATCGGGAAAAGCCTCAAATCGACATGAACTCGCCGGAACCCTAGGATTTGGGCATTCTTGATTTGATCAATCCGCAACACCACCACCCCTAAAACCATTTGGGTTTTGTTCCTGACCTCTAGAGAAGTGTTTTGGTGGTGGTGATTGAAGGTAAGTGTTTCAGAAATGGGTGGATCGCCGCCTAGTCACCCACGAAGCCGTGCGTTGGCCTTCACGAAATTGAAATTAAGACTCTGTTTTTCGGCTAAGCTAGTAGATGTGAGGTCACATGAGTGTTTTTCAGGTGATGGGTAGTGGTGATCAATGAGAAAAATGGTGGAAATTTGCTGGATTTGGAATCGGGTCGAAACTGGGTTATGCACGAGTTGAAAGGGAAGGGTTCATGATCCCGTGCCTCTGACTCCTCTCTCCTTTCTTCCCTTCTCTTCCTCCCATTGGTCCACACACTTCCTCCTTCTGTGGTTCGTCTGCCTCCCATCAGATGGGAGCTTCCTCCCCCGTGGCACCTTCCCTCACTTTTGCTTGGTTACCCTTTCCCCATGGTGGGAAGTTTTTAAATAATTTAGATCTAAACTTTAAATTACTAGTTTCAAATGTCCATAACTATACCGATATAATCCGGACTCACAAACGGCTTTCGCCTATGCGCTCATACTAACGAGTACTACTCAAATACGCTAAAAGAATAAGTCATACATTTCTCTAGACCATGGTCAACAGAAGTTAAAGTCCTTACCTCTAGAGGCATTTTCGTCAATTCCCTCGATTAAAATAAATAAAAAAAACGTAATTTCAGAGACGGGTTGTCACAATCTACCCACCTAAAAAAAAATTTCGTCCTTGAAATTTGAAATCATTTTCTAACCATAATGTATTCTAGAAGATAAGTGTATATTAACTTTGGGTCAAACCCAAATCATAAATAACTAATTAAATAAGTAAATACAAATACTAATGTAGAATGACCTTCTTGATTACTTGCTTAACAACCCAATGAATAAGTTATTGGTATTACGGTCTGCAGCCTGCAATATCTACAACTCACTGATGTATCGATAAGCAAGTTACAATTCTCGAGGGTGCAATATTACCATCATGCCTCCCATTGAGAAATACACATACATCGTTTGGTTAGCACCTCAACCGCGCTCACGTACTACCCTTTCGGGCAACATTGTCAATATCATAAAATTTTCTATATCACAATCTCAATCATTCAAATACCTGTTCACAATACTCTTATGTAAATCACATACTGTGCATAAAATATTTACACCATATCTTAAATGATACCATGCTCAAAACTAGAAATGTAATTGCAGTCATACATAACTCTAACAAAGATAAGCGTCTGTCAATCATGTATTGTACGTAAATCTCTATATGTTGGCTCCAATGGTACCATAACTAAACCAATATTGTAACCATAGTTACAAGCAAGTAAAATAAAGATAATGATCTATTGCAACAATGCTAATTGTAGGACCAACAAAATGCAACACATCCACAAAGGTTTGAGTAGATCGTTTAAGACAAATCGTTAGTCTGAGGGTGAAATGTGATGCTGAAGAAAATCTAGTACTCATAACCTTCAAAAAAAACTTCCCAAAGCTTGGAAGTGAACCGCGTAACACGGTGAAATATAAATACGTCAAGATGATAATCTATTCGGGTTTCTGTTTGCCTGAACTTGTATAGAAGTTTAGAAGTAGCTCTCTCATAATACCATCATCCTCCTAAAGCAACCAAGTAAAAACTGTGGTTGTCCAGAAAGCTGGGACTGTATATCCTCAAATGTACTCTTAACTCTAACCAGGGGCGAGGTGAGCCTAGAATGAGGATTCTCTTCAACACATCAAATGGAGCCTCGATTTTGAATTCCTATCTTATCTCCACATTTGATCATATCACAGAAGAGGACATTTAGATTATGGTGTGCGGAGAAGTTAACAACAACCTATTTTTCTATCTTAGTTGGTTTCCATTTGAATAAAGCTACCACCAATTGAAACACCACATGAGTGTAACATTGGTCCAGCATCATAATTATTGATTTTTCACATTCTCTACTTGTATAAAATACCTCATACCGAGAGTATATAATGACATTTCCCAACTCCATTTATATACATGAAGTGATTATAACTACTCAATCGATTTCTTGATATCTTGCAAGTAACGTCAAAACAATACCTGGGAACTCCAACTGAGATAGGATAGGACAGGCCGAAAATGTTCAAGTATACATAATTCTTTTGCTGCATTAAATAGTAATACATTTGCACAATTGGGATAATACACGATAGGGCAATCGTAGAAGTTGATTTAGTTCTTCCATCATCACTATCAGAAATCTTAGCTTATCTTAACTAAAAATGTATTTGAGATATCTAAGGTTGGTAAAGGTTCTAGACACGTTCTCACTGAGAAGTGTCATCCGATGTTTGAAATGAAAATAATAACACTTGATTCTAGTCAAGAATAGGATGGTTCATTTCGAACGGATTTAACCGTTGGAAAGTATAAGCGATTCTTCTCAACACAGTCAAAACATCTAGAGAACACGTCATCATGGATTTTCAAATAATCAATGTCATCGAAAAATGTAAAGAAAAGGTAAGGTGAGACAACAGTTCATTGTCAGAAACTTTATTCATAATTGACATCCCAAACCAAATTAATTTTCATCGGTCGACAAGTGAAGAAAAACACTATAGTCGAAAAATCAATAACCATTTGTCAATAAGGTCGACAAGACCAAAATTTGTCTCGAATTTCACAACACTTTGTGAGAATTCCAACTTTATTCCACTACTACCCTTTTTGGAGAAAAGAAAAGAATATCATTTACGTTAATCACATCTCCCAGGTAAAGTACCAATTTACACAAAGGTAATATTTGAGGAATTTGATGTGAAGCTGACTTTTGATGATTGGAGAATTTAATCTCGATACTAGAGTAGATGAGATAGTCATCTAGAAGACTATTATGAATTTGTTAAACTACACAAGGGAACTCGATTTACAAAGGTTGGTTGATTAGACCATCAACTCAAAGTAGGAGATAACGGTTTCTAATCGTCATCCAAGAGAGTTGCTAAAATCTAGGCATGACCCTGAAGCTCAGTCTTTCACCTTCGCAAATAAGTTTAAGATTTCCAAGATAAAGTGTTTAATAACTAAGTTCTTTCAATGAAGTAGGACTTGTTTGAAAAGTCATAAGGAAAATTGATATAGGAGTTGTTCGAAAAGAAATGGGGAGAATAAATGTGATGTTAATATGGTGGATCAATGGTGTATTCTACTTCTCGCATTTGGTGGATTCCCAAGTAAAAATTTGAAAATAAATGTGATGTTAATAAGGTGGATCAACAGTGTCTTCTACTTCTTGCATTTGGTAGATTCCAAAGTAAAATTTGAGAATGGATTCCAAAGGTAAACATCCTCAAAACGTACTATACTACTAACCAACTTTACGACACGAACTAAAAAGTCTTCATAGTTTTCTCGACACTCAAATCACTCCAACAGAGATTTCATCTCGTCTTTCGATTCAACTGTCTACCTATGGAAGTGATCAAGGGTGGCCAATCGAAGAAGTTTTGATTACCTAAATAGGTAATATGGTTAACAAACCGTGAGTTTACTATCTAAATACAGAGTTTGCCCCTAACTTTCCTAAATTTAGTTTCTTAGGCTCCAGCAGTAACTATTAGTCAGTCTATTGGTAAAGAACTGGTTCCACAATTCTAAGGAAAATACATACTACTTCGAAGATTTCTACTGACCATAGATATAATAATTCTTACTCCCGTGCCAATGCTCATCAAAATGACAAGTATAGCACCAAAAGTAACGTGGAAAATTAGTATTGGTTGGAGTGTTCTAAAGCCAAAAAAAATAGAATTTTCTAGTAATCTACTTTAGAACGGACCTAAACGGAAGTCAATCTTCCCCTTAAAGATTTGGAATGATCACTAACATGTTTGGAAAAATTTGTGCTATCAGGGACCAAAAGTGATTATCCCAAGCTACTCTTTCGTCAGGTGCTACCCTTATAATACTATATTGTCACTCAGACTTTTCTGAAAATTTTGACAAAAACTAAAACTTCTTAAAGATTCTAGTAAGTGAAACATTAACGGGTATTGCCAAGGAATCAAGACTATCAACGGTTTCCTAACTCGAAAAGATTGGAAAAGTGACTAGATAGTAGTGGATTTGATAGGAAATTCTCACCCCAAGATACACAACTATCAATATAGTAGCCCAGCTTCAGGCCATCAACTTATCCCAAATCTACCTCTTTCCTTGGCAGGAAAATTCTTCCCTTATAATTTAGAGGCATTCACCAAAATGATCTTCTAAAACGTCGACAAGTCGACAAAACTGCCTAAACTTAGGAAAACTAACATAGTTTTCGTATTCGACGAAGTGGCAAGATTCGAAAATCAAGTTCAAGAATCAAGAATGCTAACATCAAGTGTGTGATGAACGCAATACTGCCTAACTTATGCTCTAATACCAAACTAACACATCCCGACTCGGATTGTCCACTAGGACTCCGAATTGAGATGTGTTGGTCAACACCTGGAATGTGACGAACCCATAAAGTGGGGTGATGTGGAACATGTGAATAAATTTAAACCTAATTCCAAAAGATGAGAGTGCGCTGTGAGCGGGAATGACCCCATTTCA
Organism: Pyrus x bretschneideri; assembly: GCF_019419815.1. NCBI lineage: Eukaryota > Viridiplantae > Streptophyta > Magnoliopsida > Rosales > Rosaceae > Pyrus > Pyrus x bretschneideri. The sequence goes on from NW_025999439.1 coordinate 88,665, forward strand.
CACGTTACGTCAAAGCATAAGTAAAGTACAGTCGAGTGGATTGAAAACCATACCGTCGAAGGTAATCTTCAATACCAAGGCTTGCCACGAATCCTCGTCGATACGAAAACTCTGCTACTAGAACCTGAAGGGATAAAAATAAGAGTGAGTGGGCTTGAATATAAAGCTCTAATAAAGACCTTTTAAACAATATAACTCCTCGCTGTAATACCTATATAGGTTCTAGGAAATCATACTACATATAAGTATGAAATCAAATGTAAATCAATAGTAAATCCAAGAATATTCCAAATCACTACATATCAACAACAATCTATGGTAACCCACGAGTCGGAGTTGCCTAACGCAAATTTTATGACTCATATATAAATCCGTGATAACAACTGAGTTGGAGTTTCCTAATGCAACTTGTACAACTCATAGGCAACCTGTACGACAGTGTCGGAGTTGCCTATTATTGCAATCTGTACCACAATATCGGAGTTGCACAAAACACTAATATAGTCATGCCCTAACTCAATCATTTCAAATAATACTATAAAATCACCTGAACTTACCTGTACGTCCCGCGTTCACCTTAGCACTTCAAAGCATTCACAACAATTATATGTAGGTAATATGCATATGGTTATACCATAATGTAATCTAAAACTCAACCATATCATAGTATTTTAGAATATACAAATACATACATATGACATGGCATAAAATGCATAAATCAATTTAAAAATGTTTTGTGGAACTATCAATGATGTACATACGATAAAAGGAAAAGACCCACTCACCTAAGGTCTGTGCTACGACTCCCTAACACAAATATCGAGACGTCACAAACGATCCTCACCTCGAACAATTATTCAGTCACGTCTCAGAACTCTTATCAATTGAACACATAACTTACATAAAACACATCCTAATGGCGTTCTAGAATGATTTGAGACTCATTGACCAAAAGTCAACCGTCGGTCAAAGATTAACGGTAGGGTCCACAATCCTACGTAAGTCAATCCGAAAGATCTACATCTCGGATTTTCGATCCGTAACTTCCAAAGATCCACATTTTGCTTCTAAAACATCATACTAAAGTTTCATTATGATCTAACAGTTGGATCTCTGCCGATTGCCAATTCAAGTGCACGGTCAACGTTTTATTTTATGCACTTGCAAATCCAATTCAGGAACATCCGTACATCAAATTCCCAGTCTGTAAGTTTCTAATATCCTCAAATATTACATATTATAATTTATTGAAGTTTGGTGACGATCCAACGGTCGAATCGTCAATTCACATAATGTTCAAGTAGCAGTCTTTATCAAAACTGTGCTCAAATGATGAGATCATCAATCGGACTTTACCTATGGAATTGGGGTGTCAAACCTAGCTTAGAAAGGTCAGGGGTTGACTCAGCTCACGCGCCGCAGCACACGGCGGTCGGCCACTTTGATTCGCTGGAAAATTTAACTATCTCCAAAAATTCTCAAATTTTATAGAAATGAAAATCTCAAAGAGTAAAGCAAATTTTATAACTGTGTCCAAGTCCAATTTGGCTGGGAAAGGCCTCAAATCGCCATAAACTCGCTCAAACCTTAGAATTTGGGTGTTCTTGATTCGATCAATCCACAACACCACTGCCCCTAAAACTGTTTGGGATTTGTTCCTGATCTCTAAAGAAGTGTTTTGGTGGTGGTGATTGAAGGTAAGTGTTTTAGAAATGGGTGGATCACCGTCTAGTCACCCACAAAGCTGTGCGTCGGCCTTCACGAAATTGAAATTAAGACTGTTTTTGGGCTAAGATGGTGGATGGGAGGTCACATGAGTGATTTCCAGGTGATGGGTGGTGGTGATAAATGAGAAAAATGGCGGAAATTCGCTGGATTTAGAATTGGGTCGAAACTGGGTTGTGCACAGGTTGAAAGGGAAGGGTTCATGATCCCGTGCCTCTCACTCCTCTCTCCTTTCTTCCCTTCTCTTCCTCCCATTGGTCCACTCACCTCCTTCTTCTATGGTTCGTCCGCTTCCTCCCCCATGACACCTTCCCTCACTTCTGCTTAGTTACCCTTTCCCCATGGTGGGAAGTTTTAAATAATTTATATCTAAACTTTAAATTACTAATTTCAAATGTCCGTAACTATACCAATATAATCCAGACTCATAAACGGCTTTCGCCTATGCGCTCATACTAACGAGTACTACTCAAATACGCTAAAAGAATAAGTCATACGTTTCTCTAGACGATGGTCAACGGGAGTTAAAGTCCATACCTGTAGAGGCATTTTCATCAATTCCCTTGATTAAAATAAATAAATAAAATGTAATTTCAGCGACGGGTTGTCACATGAGTCGTCTGTAAGATGGATGAGGAAGAATAATCCCAAAACTATTGAATATTAAATAATATCTTGTAATTATCTTGGAAGTATGCTTGATTAGATATGATTATGATTGCTTCCTTGATCGAGTTGTTCTTCAATTAAGAAACTATTAAACATAGGATTTAGAAATTAATCTTATCTTTAATGCTATCGACTTTTCTCCTTATCATGTGTTGGAGAACTTGATGACATTGTAGTCGTCTACTCAGATCTTCAAGGATGTTGAACTGTGCATAGGAATCTTCGTGGGCCTTGCCAATAGGGCATTCTTGTCTTATTTGGGTATAAATCCACGTGTTAGCTCCAGGACTTTTCGGAATATTTTTGGCTCCACAATTGCACCTACACCTGCGGTGCTGCATACAGAAAAAGGCAGGAGCTGTAAGAATCCTAAATTGAGTGGATAAGCCAAAAGTTGTTTGCTAATTCGCCTTAGATTTTGAGCTTTAACTTGAATTTAAAGTCTTCTAGGAAATGGTAATTAATTGCCTCTAGAATTTATTTAAGTCTACCTTAAGTAGGGGGTTAAATAAATTTAGAGAGTCATTTTTATCTCAACAAAAAAGAGAGAAAACCAGCGAAAATTGATAAGACCATATTTATGCTACTAAGTATTTCCTTGCATTTACTCAGTTAGTTTCTATTTATTATAATGTTTTAAGCTATTTTTGTGTGTTTGTAGGTCCAAATGACAAAGTTGGCAAGAAAGTTCAATTTGGAGCATTTTAGAGCAATTTTGGGCTTGGAATGGATAGCACATGCATGCAGTAAAGTGGATGGATGAAGTTGAAGTTCAAGGGAGGCTAGGAATGTGATTAACATCTGGAAGAATTAAATCAAAGACTTGGAAGATAAGGAATCAGCTAAGAAGAAGGAAACATTATCCAAATTACCTTATCTTATCCAAACCTTATCCAACGTTATCTTATCTTATCCTATCGTAATCTTTTACCACCTTAACTCCAGTTATAAGAAGGACATCTAAATGACATATGGATACCTAAATATCAGGTTTCTAGAAGCCCTATCCCTATCCCCAAAAGTATGCCGCATGTAACCCTTGTAGAAGCTGTAGAATATGCCGCAGGTTGCATCCTTGTTGGAGTGGGTTGTGTAATCCTTTTTCTACATGAATTTGTATCATATCAATCCCTCTCCAATCATGACAATGTGCCGCATCCCTACCCTATAAATACCCCATCATTCTGCCGTAAAAAGAAGAACACGTAGAAGAGAGCAATTGAGAGATTTTTAGAGAGTTTCAAAGGTGTGCCTATAAATATATATGTGATATGAATTGATTGTTGGAAATGTGCCCTAAAACCAATCATATGATGATACTTTATGGACATTTCACATGTTAAACTAATCTAGTTTAATATTAAGGGCAAACATTATTGTTTGAGCCATCTCATATAAATGTTATATGCTTAAACGATAAGTCCAAGGAATATGTGATTGGGAGAATGCGATCTAAAGAAGTTAGATTCATGAGACCATTCTTTCGTAGACACATCCTAAACGTTCCTGATCATAGGATTGCCAATTGGGCATTGACAGTCCGTTAAGATCAGTACGTGCTGTGTCTTCTCTTAGGGAGAGTGACTAGTCTCGAGTCATTGGTGTGAGTGACACCAAGACAAGCATGTAGGTGCTCAATAGAGAATGAGTTCACTGAACACGATCAACGAGGAGTTCTCATATTCATGTCACATGAGAACTCATGGTTGGGATAATGCAAAGTAGTCCTTTGACCTGAGGCATCACAGCTGTCTTGTGGTTAGGTACTTGATCTTTGATTATGTCAAAGTCATTCTATCAGGGTGTCCACGGCATCGTCGGGGTTAAGCCACTTAGCCATGGAGGCAAGTGAATGCGCAACAAGGGATCTCTAACCTTCAAACTGTTTGAGGGAGAATACTCTATGATATGATTTAGAATCTCTGGCCAGAGTATGAATGAGATGTTGGAATGCGTTCCAGATCACATTCAAGGTAATCATATAAGTACAAGATTCACATTGGATAATAGACATGAATAAACTATCAAACCAAACAATGTGGTCAAGAGTATTGTATTAGAGAAAGACCGTATTGCATTTGTAATCCTAAAACTGAATAGGTTCTCCACCTCTTCTGATTAGCTTGGGTAACCATGACATGCTGCTAGGCGTCAACCATGGTTTGTGGAAGCCCTAAACGTGTATAATCACTAACGGGAGAATTGAAAGTAAGTTTCAATTCACAATCGATTTGAAAGAGTTTGAATTGCCCACTGCCTCGCTAAAAGGAACCTAATGGATCATACACCGTGTAAGGTAGAGATTGAAGATTCAACGGAGATGAGTAAGAATAATGAAATGGTTTAATTATTTATGGCAAGGATTAATTAATATGTTAATTAATCAAACGAATAAGTTCGTTAAAGACCTCGGGATAGTTTTGGACTTTAAGGCCCAATGGGCTTCGAACGTCAAGTCCATTGACTTCAGTTGTATGACAACTTAATGAATAATGATTCACAAAGGCCCAAATAGCCCAATAAATCCCCTTAGGCCGGCCATTTAGAGGAGGGTAGTGAACTTGGCTTAATTGCAAGTTTGCCACTCCATTGTGAGGTGGTATAAAGACATCTTTATAGCCATTTCATCCTAAGGGTTTTCTAAGGAGTAAGGATGAAAACACAAACTCTCCTTTCTCTCTAGAAATGGCCGGCCACCTTGAGGAAAACATCTAGCAATCTTACTTGCTCAAGGTCACTCATTTCTTCTACAATATGCCTTGGTGTGGAGACTTAGAGGTTCTCAATTTTGGGAACTTGGAGAAACCTTTTCATCCATCCAAATCCATGGATCTAAGATGCAAGGAATGAAGGCCCTCTCTTTGGGTGATTAGCCTTTGCTTATACAAAGAGGAATCTACAAAGGTATTGATTTCTCAACTCACTTTGTTTTGAGTTGAGTCTTGGTTCACCTATCTACTAGGCTTTGAAGTTCATGGGTTAAGTTTTGTTTTTGAGTGCATATAAACATGATTCCGCCTTTTAATTGTTAATTTCATGTTGTTGATGTTGCTCAAATGAACTTGTTTTTCACAAATCTTCCTTCATTGATTTCATCCAATTATTGTTTCGTAAAACATGAATGCGATTTACTTATCTGTTTGATTGATAACTTATTCTTGTATGTTGATTAAGGAGGCCTACTTAGTTTGCACGCATGAATATGATGCTAAAATATAAGGGAATTTCACCTAATTGTTATCAACTTATATTTATAAATAGTGGAGGTTGCTAGTCACAATCATGTTAAGTAAATCCATGGCAGGAGTATCATGCAGTTCATAGTTATGAATGCCTTGTCAATGCTTATGATTTTCATAGAACTTAATGATCTTTGATATGTATCTCTATCATGCAGTTCATATAGGGAATTTGATAAGAATAATTTGATTACGTCGCTGAGTCCAATTCAATGAATTTAGGAGAATCTGATGGTTAATTTGTGCAGTTCACGGTTAACTTGGGGCATTGTCATTCATGGTTTATTGGAATAATAATTTGAAATCGATTCATATGCATATATGTCATGTGTGGAGAAAGACCTTCTAGCTAGCCTTTCATCCTTAAAACACCCAATTTCGTGTCTAACCTGTTTAGTTTATGCAATCTGTTTAGTTTAATTAATTTCATCCAAATCAATCCCCCCTTTAATTAAGTGTATTAGATTAGTTAGAAATGTGTTCAAATTTGTCCAATTTAGTGTTCAGTCTGTTTGCTAGTATTGTGTTGTTTAGAGTCTGTTTAGTGTGTTTTGGGTTTTTAGTGTCTAGTTGAGTGTTTCTAAGTCTAGTTTTGTGTTTTTGAGTCATATTTGTGTAGATTAGCATGCCTAGTTAATCCCTGGCCTAGTTAGCATGCCTACTTTCATATACTACAGCTATCTTAATAGGGTTTAATTTGTGTGTTAGTTTCTATCACATCAAAAAATTTTGGCGCCGTTGCCGGGGATTAGCAAAATTGCTAATCTCCCCTTTGCTTCTGTTTTGCTTTTCTTTGTTTTCTGATTTTTTTTTGTTTTCCTTGTTTTAGGTACTAGTGTATGACTCGACGTTCTCAACCTATTTGTGCACATATATTGGAGTTTGACGACGATTTTGAACGAACTTTGAGAAGAATGAGGAAGCAACCAAAACCAAATCCACCTAGTTCTAGCTCTGAATCCGAATTTGAAGAAGAGGAAGAGGGAAAACAAGACATGGTTGTGGACAATCGAACAATCAAGGAACTTTTAGCCTCGAGGTTGGACAATGTCATGCCTATTTGCATTCAATACCCTACGGCAGCTCCGGAAAAGACCGATGAGTTTGAATTGAAGTCTAGCTTGCTGCGTCACATTCCTAAATACCATGGGCTGTCCATGGAAGATCTGAACAAGCATTTGAAGGAATTTGAAGTAGTATGCTCGAGTATGACACCTATTAATGTGGATGGGAATATTTTGAAGATGAAAGCCTTTCCATTCTCTCTTTTGGAAAAGGCTAAGGATTGGCTTTATGAACTAGCACATGGAACCATCACTTCTTGGGAAAGCAGAAGAGAGCATTCTTAGAGAAAATTTTCCTAACTTTAAGAGTCATTCTTTTGAGGAAGAGGATTAGTGGAATTCAACAGAGCCAAGGAGAATCATTTCCAGCATATTATGAGCGTTTCAAGACTTTAGTTGCATCATGCCCACAACATCAAATGAAGGAAGAGCTTCTAATTCAATATTTCTACGAGGGACTCCTTCCAATTGAAAGACAAATGGTAGATGCTTCAGCAAGTGGTGCTTTGGTTGACAAAACCCTAATTGCTGCCAAGATCTTCATAGCCAATCAAGCCTTGAATGCACAACAATACAAGGGAGTTGGACAAAGGGACCCCTCACGGCAACACCAAGTTAATGAGGTAAGTGCAATTTTCGAAATTCAATCTCAATTGGCTAATCTCACTATTCTTATGTCAAAGGATGCTGATGGATCCAAAGTGCAAGGAGCAAGTGTTTGTGGCATGTACATTATGCAAGGACATTCCAATGATTAATGTCCTCAATTGATAGAGAATGGAGCATGGGAAAGTGCTAATTCCATAGAATATCAAGGCCAAAATCAACCAAGGCATGACTTATTCTCTAACACCTACAATCCGGGCTAGAGAGATCATCCAAATATGAAGTGGAGGGAACCTCAATAAACTCATCAACAAGGTGGATAAAGATAGCCACCTTTAGGACTCTATCAAAGGCCATTCGTACCACCACAACTTCCATCACAATCTGCCCAAACAAATTCAGGTTTGTCATTGGATAATGATTAAATTCTTCAAGTACTAACTTCTTTAATGCAAGGCTTACAAAACCAAGCCAAGGAGATTGGAAAATTAAAGAATCAAATGGGGTAGATTGCGGAGTTCATGGGACAATTTTGGGAACAATGCAAACTACCTAGTTCAACCGTTGTGAATCCAAAGGGAAGTTTTGAAACCGCTAACGCTATCATTTTGAGAAATGGCAAGGAGGTTGGAACAAGTTCAAAAATGTCCAAACTAAGCCAAAAGAAGGACGAAAAGTTATTGCAACAAGAAGAAAGAGTCACGGCAAGGGAAGCACACCCATTACAGCAACCCCCTAAGCACCCTATGTCGTCCAACTCAACTAATGTATGTTCAAATTCATTTCCTTCTAACGTTATTCCACCAAATGTGCCTTTCCCTGGCAGGTTTATGCAATCTAGGAACGAAGAGGATGAAAAAGACATTTTGGAGACGGATTCGGGAGAAAGAGGTGGTACATGTAAGTGAGAATATCTCTGCAATGTTGCAAAGAAAGCTGCCACCTAAATGCAAAGATGTAGGCAGTTTCACTATCCTTTATGTAATTGGTAATACAAGGTTTGAACATACTATGCTAGATTTAGGTGCATCAATTAATGTCATGCCATAATCTGTTCATGCATCTATGAATCTGGGAGAGCTTAAAAATGATGGTGTTATTATTCAATTAGCCAATCAATCTAATGCATACCTGAAAGGAGTGTTTTGGTGCAGGTAGACCTCTTGATTTTCCTGCAGATTTCTATGTGCTTGACATGGAAGACTTAGCCCACTCTCCACCATCGCCAATCTCACTTGGACGACCTTTCATGAAAACAGTCCACACCAAGATTGACATGGCCAAGGGAGCCTTAACTATGAAGTTTGGTGGCAACAGAATTAACTTTAAAATTGAGAATCCGAATGATGTTCCTTCTTGTTTTTCCATTGATGTTGTTTATACCATACTTGACCAATCCCGAAACTAGTAAGCACCGGTCAACAACATACTGTCAAGGACCCACAAGACTTTTCCTCCAACTAGGAGGCCAATCACAACACGACACGTGTCGGTATTAGAGGCCAATCACAACGCAACACATGTCGATATCAGAGGCCAATCACAACACGACACGTGTCAATGTCACAACAAAACTAGAAACTCTCTTCTATAAAAAGGGATCGTTCTCCCACAATAATCCCTAATGTCATTTGTACTAAACTATTCACTAGAACTCACTAAAAGAGAGCTTGAACCTATGTATTTGTGTAAACCTTTCATAACTAATGAGAACTCCTCTCCTCCGTGGACGTAGCCAATCTGGGTGAACCACGTACATCTTGTGTTGTTTGTTTCCCTGTCTCTATTCATTTACATACTTATCCATACTAATGACCAGAGCAACCTAGCGAGGGTCACAAACTTGACACTTTCTGTTGTACCAAAGTCCTCTCCGATTTTGTGCATCAACATTTGCGCCGTTTGTGGGAAGCGCACTTATTCCTACTCTCTCCAGCTTTGTTAAGCTGGTTTCCACCATTCGCACACTTTTTTTCGATCAGGCACCCCTCTCCAACATGGGGAGTGAAGGGAGCCACAGTACGCAGAACGACACCCCCTCGCACTTAGTGCAAAGCAACAAAAGAAGGAACAAAAGAGGTTTGCTCTTTAGGCTAAAGTCGATGAGCTACAGGCTCAAAACAACAAGATAGCGATAAAGAATGAGATCTTCTAGGAGTAATATGAGAAGCTCTTCGGAATGCTCTATGAAGCTAGGCATACTCAAACACACGAACTCATTGCCCCCGGGGAAGTCAACCACCACCTGGGTGCCCCCCAACACGGGGGATCACCTGCCTTCAACATGGATTTCCCTAATAGGGAGCGAGTTACTCATCAAGGTGTTGATCAACATGAGACCTCTCTCGACCCAGCTACTTCGACTCGAAGCAGGAGAACTGGAGGAAGGCACCTTCTTACAGAAGGAGTGGACTGATCAAAAGCTATTTATCGCAACTGTAGGGACTTCCTGAGGCAACGTCTAGAGAATCCCATCCATATAAGCTCGAAAGTCAATGATCCAAGGGTTTCTGAAAGGTTCGGTCCTCTCCCATGCTCCAAGCCAATTGCCAATCTAGGGAATGAGCGATATATCCTAGAGGAATATGAAAGTACGGAGGACTTGGGGGCCTTTCGACAAGCTTGCCCTGGAAGTCAGTACGGTGAGTCCAAAGAAAAATCTCATGCCCTTGACCAAGCTTTCCTACTTCCAAGAGGAGATGGAGACTCACGGAAGAAGGATCCAGCAGTACGTGACTCCACTCAGGACCCCCTTGTCCTACAACTCTTTGAGGAAGTAAACAAGTTAAGGCCGAAAGTCAGGCCGAAATACTTGACTGGAACTAACCTAGGCCTGACCCTCTTACAAGGAGGATCCTCGACACCCCCCTCCAAGCAAAGACAAAGTAGAAGCTTGGCTTACAACTTTACATTGGAAGGGAGGACCCGATTGAACACCTTAACCTCTTTGAGTCCACCATGGCATACCGGATGCATACTGACGAAGAACGATGTCTTCTCTTCCTTTTTACCCTCTCTAGCGGAGCTCTGAATTGGTATTGTCGTCTTCCACCTGAGACAGTAGACTCATTTGAGGAACTGAGGAAACTATTTGTCTCTCAACACATCTTCCAGACAGATCGCTTGCATTCCGCAAATGACTTGTACACTATTCGCTAGAAGCCAAATGAGTCACTACGAAAGTATGTCGGTCGCTTCAGCCATGAGTATTCTCGCTACGCTGAGGTAGATGACAAGATTGCTCTTAAAGTCTTCACGGCAGGCCTACGCGACTATTTCTTCAAGTACATGATCAATGCTAACACTTGGAAGACTTACTCTAAGGTAATGGCACAAGCTTATAACCATGCCTTCGCCGAAGTAAGGACATATCAAGGAAAACCCCTTACAGCCATCCCTTATCAGCAAATGGGGAGTGGAAGCCAAATCCAACCGAATAAGAAGACCTCAACCTTCCAAACAGCAGTGACGCTTCCCTTTGCCCTACCTAATACCTCGCCAAGTCAACAGGCGTATCATTCTCAAGACAAGAGGAAAGACTTCCATCCTCACCAGTCTCATTTTAATAAAAAAAGTAAGGGGCACTATCGCGATAACCAAAGGTATCGCCACGATGATACCCGCCCCCAGGCGGTCAATGCAGTGGGCCAAACACGTGTCGAGAAGTGTCCTACCCCGAGGTATAAGACATATACACCTTTGAACGCCACATGCACGACCATTTACCTCAGTATAGCTCACTTGATACCAAAGCCAAGGTTGAGAGAGCCAGATTTCAAGTCCACGAAGAACACAGGCATGTTTTGTGGTTACCATAAGTATAATGGCCATGACGGCGAGAAATGTATCACCCTCCGTGATCATATTGAAGCTTTGGCACGTGAAGGAAAAATTGACTAGTTCCTTCTTCACCTTCCAAGGGATAATCGCAACCAACGCCAAGTGAATGTGATATATTCCATAAGCGGTGGCACACCCATATCTGAATCTTCCAACAGGGCCATGAAAAACAATGAACGAACGTTGAAGCCTGGTCACCAAGTGTTTCACGTGGAAGACATCAGGGGAGGCAAGTATCAAAAGCCTAACTGGGATCCAATATGTTTCTACCCTGAGGAAGAAAGAGGTATCATCTATCCTCATAACGACCCCCTGATTGTGGAGGCTCACATACCCAACTTTGATGTACTACGAATCCTGGTAGACACGGGGGCGTCGGTCAATATCATGTTTGCTGAAGCTTTCAAAACACTTAATGTAGCTGAACACTTGCTCGATCACTCGGTTTCTCCTCTGATAAGTTTCTCTGGTGATGTCGTGCAACCTTTAGGGAGCGTACATTTACCCTTAACCATCGGTACATGCCTTTACACAGCCACCATCACCACTAACTTCTTGGTGGTTGACTGCCCAACGACATACAATGTCATCTTTGGGCGTACAGGCATTAATGATCTTAAGGCCATGGTATCCACACTTATGTTGTTGATGAAATTTCCAACCCCCTATGGCAATGGTTACATCAGAGGAGATCAACTTAGTGCACGGTCATGTTACAACATTTCAGTCAAGCAACAACACTTGCATGTAACCAAAGATATACTTTCTATACATGACCAAGTTATCAAGACCAGCTCAGACAAAGCCAACTTGAATATTCACGGTGGTAACAATCAACCTGATGATCCTCGAGATGACTCTTTCACCCAACAAGCACAACCTGTTGAAGAGTTGGAGAAGGTCTCTATCTCAAAAGATTATCCAGATCGCATAGTGAAGATTGGCACCACTTTGTCACCACCCATTTGGTTGGCATTGATCTCTTTTTTGCAAGAGAACACTGAAGTCTTCGCCTGGTCATATGAGGACATGCCAGGCATCTATCATCGCTTGAGTATTGATCCCAAGACCAAGCCAGTGAGACAGAAGCGAAAATCTTATGATGCTGAATGATATGAAGCAATGAAGGCAGAAGTTGAAAAACTCAAAAGCATAGGCTTCATCTGTGAAGTCAATTATCCAATGTGGGTAGCAAATGTGGTCCTTGTTAAGAAAAATCCAACCAAGGAAAGTCTCTTGCTTCAAAAGATCTTATGGAGGATGTGTGTCGACAATACCGACTTAAATAAAGGATGCCTGAAGGATAGCTTTCCCCTTCCTCTCATTGATAGACTTGTAGACTCTACAGCAGGGTGTGAACTCTTGAGCTTCATGGATGCTTACTCAGGGTACAATCAAATCCTCATGAACCCTTCGGACCAAGAACACACAGCCTTCACCACTGATAGAAGACTATATTGCTATAAAGTCATGCCATTCGACCTAAAGAATGCAGGGGCGACTTATCAAAGATTAGTTAATTCAATGTTCACTGAACAGATTGGGAAAAGCATGGAAGTTTATGTTGATAATATGTTAGTCAAAAGAAAACATACTGACCAACAAATTGCCAACTTGTCTGAAACCTTCTCCATCCTGAAGAAGTATCGAATGAGGTTGAACCCCAACAAATACGCTTTCGGTGTGGGCTCTGGAAAATTCTTGGGTTTCATGATCAGTTAATGAGGCATTGAAGCTAACCTCGAGAAGATCAAAGCAATCATGGATATGAAAAAATCAGTAACCTCAAAAGACATCTAGAGCCTTACTGGCAAGGTGGCAGCCTTGACCACGTTTATCTCTAAGGCCACAGACAAATGCGCTCATTTTTTCAAAGCACTTAAGGGAAGTAAGAAGTATATTACGTGGACCGATGAATGTGCTGAAGCATTTAAAAACCTCAAAGAGTACATGAGTAAAGCCCTTCTGCTTTCCAAACCTGAAGTTGGTGACACCCTAATTGTCTATCTATCTTTCTCAGCTTCAGCAGTCAATTCCGTCCTCATTCGTAGGGATGGTAGTATCGAACGACCTGTCTACTACGCTAGCAAGGCTCTACAAGATGCGAAGACACGATACTCTAACATTGAGAAATTAGTCTAGCATTAGTCATGTCTGCTCGGAAACTTCACCCCTCCTTCCAAGCACACTCCATCATCGTGCTTACCAATCACCCGCTCCGACAAATACTTCAAAGTCCTGACACTTCGGAGTGAATGATCAAATGGGCCATAGCACTGGGAGAGTTTGACATCTCCTACCATCCAAAGCTAGCTGAAAAGGGCCAAGCAGTTGTAGATTTCATTGTAGAATTCACTTATCCCGTTGACATTTCTCCTACAACTGAGGCAGCGGCTTCATTACCCCTAGAAACCCGGAAGGTAGAACCAACACTCCCAGTATGGACTCTATATGTTGATGGCTCATCCAACCAACAGGGTTGTGGAGCAGGGCTAGTCTTGACTACCCCCGATAAAGTGGCAATGGAGTATGTTCTCCGCTTCAAATTTAAGGCATCAAACAATCAAGCCGAGTATGAGGCCCTTTTAGCATGCTTACGTTTGGCCAAACACCTTGGAGTTAAACAAATTAATATCTTCAATAACTCCTAATTGGTGATTAACCAGGTCAAGAACAACTTTGATGCTAAGGATAACTCTATGGCAACGTATCTTGCGCAAACGCAGCTTTTGCTCAAGCACTTCCACTACCAGATCACCCAAGTCCCTTGAGCGACAAACAGTTATGCAGACGCTTTGGCTCGCCTCGCCTCAGCAGTGGAAGACAAGATTGGGAGAAAAATTCATGTCGAATTGTTGGCAACACCAAGCACCGTGGTCACAGAAGTGTGCAACTTGCAATAGGGGGATAGCTGGATCACCCCAATTTATAAATTCCTTGTCCATGGCACTCTCCCAAATGATAAAGTCCAAGCTAAACAGATTCGATATAAGTCTACCCGCTACCTAATCGTTAATGACCAACTCTACAAGCGAGGTTTCAACCTACCATACTTACGGTGCCTCACACTTGCGAAAGCGAAAATTGTCCTTCAAGAAATACATGAAGGAGTCTGCGGAGATCATGTTGGATCTCGATCCCTAGCACACAAGGCTTTTCACCAAGGATATTACTGGCCAACACTCTACTAAGATGCCATCAGAATATCCCGCTCATGTGATAAGTGTCAATGCTACGCAACTATTCATCACTCCCCTCCCGAGCCTCTTACTCCTATCATCAGCCCTTGGCCCTTTGCCCAATGGGAACTTGATTTGATCGGTCCAATGACTGCAGGAAAGGGCAAGGTTCGCTATGAAATCGTTGCAGTTAACTACTTCACAAAGTGGGCCGAAGTAGAACCCTTGGCAACCATTACTGAGGCAAAAATAAAAGACTTCGTATGGAAGAACATCCTTTGCAGATTTGTGATAGGAGCATATTTAGGCGACTTACTTAGCTTGTTTTCGTGCATTTATATTGTTAATTCCTAGTTGTTTTAGTAGTTTAAGCCATTTTCGTGTGTTTTTAGGTTCATATGGCTAAGGAAGCAAAAAGATGCATTTTGGAGCAAAATTGGGCTTGGAATGGATAGCATATGCTTGGAGCCAAAGTGTTGGACGAATTTGAAAGGCCTTTTATGCACTTTGGACATAAAACAAAAGGCCTAGCCCATTCTCTCTTAAACCAACCCCAAGGCCATGCATTTCCTTCCAATTCCAAAATCCACAATCACTTCAAAGCCATGCAAAACCTTTCAACACCCTAAACTACAACCTTGCAGCCACACATTCTCATTCATTCACATGTTTTCATTTAGCCACATGCACTCATTATAGGAGGAATGGAGGTGTATATGGCTGTTTGTTTAAGCATGCATGTGGCTGGAATATGGTGGAAAAACAGCTAGGATAGTTGGTGGAAAGCTGGAAAGCATGTGGCAAGGTGTGTAGGTGCTGGAATTGACAAGGTTATGCACGGCAAAGGCTTGTTTGGGTGCATGTGATGATTTCTGTGGTGGGTTATGCATGGCAAGGCTGGAATGTGGTGTAATGATGAAGGAATAATGTCTTGGTGGCTGGAATGATGAAGTGGAATGCTAGAATTGCACAAGGGAAAAGCTGGAAAGGAAAGAGATAGCCACGGCAATGGGTGTTTGGGGTTGGAAATGCATGTGTTTGCATGTGAATGCTGTTTGTGTGAAGTGTGTGTGAATGCATGTGGATTAAAGAGTGAATGGTGGCTGCAATGATGAATACATGTGGCTGAAATGAAAGGGAAATGCAAAAGGAAAAGCTGGAAATGGGAGTGAAGAGGCACGGCAAGGTTTGCTGTTTTTGTGTTGTTGTTGTGTATGTGAGTGATTAGGGTGAATGAAAGGTGAATGAATAATGAAATGGGGAAGCATGTGAGTGACAACTAGGTTGAATGATGATGAGTGCATGTGGCTAAATGAAAACATGTGAATGAATGAGAATGTGTGGCTGCAAGGTTGTAGTTTAGGGTGTTGAAAGGTTTTGCATGGCTTTGAAGTGATTGTGGATGTTGGAATTGGAAGGGAATGCATGGCCTTGGGGTTGGTTTAAGAGAGAATGGGCTAGGCCCTTTGTTGTATGTCCTAAAGTGCATACAAGGCCTTCAATTTTGTCCAACATTTTGGCTCCAAGCATAAGCCATCCATTCCAAGCCCAATTTTGCTCCAAAATGCTCCAAAATGCATCTTTTTGCTTCCTTAGCCATATGAACCTAAAAACACACGAAAATGGCTTAAACTACTAAAACAACTAGGAATTAACAATATAAATGCACGAAAACAAGCTAAGTAAGTCGCCTAAATATGCTCCTATCAATTTGGCATTCCTAATGCGATAATCACGGACAATGGGCGACAGTTTGACAACAAGAAGTTCAGGATGTTCTATTCTAAGTTCAACATCAACTTATGTTTTGCCTCCCCAGCTCATCCTCAGTCTAACGGACAAGTTGAAGCGATCAACAAAATAATCAAGCGCACTTTGAAAACCAGCTTGGACAAGGCTAAAGGTTGTTGGCCAGAATTTGTACCCCAAGTTCTTTGGTCATACCGCACTTTATATCGGACTTCAACAGGAGAAACTCCATTCTCACTTGCCTTTGGTACAGAGGCTGTTGTCCCAGTTGAGCTTGAGCAAGCAACGTTCCGAGTCCAGAACTACATGCAAAGTGAAAATGACAAATAACTTACCCTCAACTTGGATCTAGTCGAGGAACATAGAAACTAGGCTCACTTGAGGAATGTCGCCTACAAGCGCCGCATCTCCAACTACTATAACTCAAGAGTCAAACCTCGCTCTTTCAAAGTGGAGGACTGGGTATTGAAGAAAAGACTACTCTGCGATAGAGTCCCGAGTGAAGGCACGCTTAGCCCAAATTGGGATGGACCGTTTGAAGTTATTAGCATCAGTCGCCCTGGTTCTTACAAGCTCAGGAGCTCCGATGACAAGACCCTTGGCTATCTATGGAACGCTGATCACTTAAAGTACTATTACAAGTAAACTCACACTGTACAGGTGTTGAGCTACGGCCATTTGGCATCTTATGTAATGAAGGCCATTTGGCATCAATTCAATAAAGAGGTGATTTAGACAACTTGGTCCTAACTCCTTTACATCCCTATCACTGAAATGCTCAGGTTCAAAGTTTCAACATGAATGCTTACAACATGAAATAAAGTTTAAGTATATGTCAACATAACTTATATCCAAACAAGAGATCCCTTCATGCATAGCAAAACATTCATAAGCATCACTCATGTCAATCAACATAAACATCATACATTCCAACACCTTCATACATAAACATCATACATTCCAACACATCCATACATAAGCCAACTATGCTTTGAAAGGGTTCAACACACTTTGTGTCATTCGACACTTGCTACAATGTGCCTCGACACCTTGCCCTTATTCTCACCAACCAAGTGATGAAATGTGAAGAAAGAACTCATCTTCATGCCACCAACGAGGTGATGAAATGTACAACCTGTACTCTCCTTCATGCCACCAACCAGGTGATAAAATGTACACCATGTACTCTAATATCATTTGGCAACTTGCCACTCATGCCACCAACAAAGTGAAGAAGGAACTCATCTTCGTGCCACCAACTAGGTGATGAAATGTGATGAAAGGTGATAAATGAACTCACATTCGTACCACTAACCAAGTGATGAAACAACTCACCATTCATTACACCAACCAGAATACGAGTGGTACAACTTGTACATGTGAACTCCTCGTATTCACAAATAATCAAAAACCCTCAAGCGTTACAACTCAACTAGGGGAGCACTTATGCCTAACAAGAGTTATAGTCACCAACAAAGTCTTATTGCAAGCTAACAACGGCTTCAATGCATGGTATACGAAGATCAAGCTCTTCAGCCCTCTTACATCTGCTTCAGACATTTCTCCTTTGTAACAATGCAAACACTACAACTCGTAGAAAGCTTCACACACTCTTGATCAAGATTGTTCGAAGCAAATTCAATTTATATGGTTCATCTAAACCTTCGACTACTACAAGGTGTGGCTTGCATCACAATCTCAACAGTGTGGAAGCAAAATTGGTATATGTTGTCTCTCCCACATTTTCAAATTTCTAATTTCCCCCCCCCCCAAAAAAAAAAAAAAAAAAAAAAAAAAAGAAATTGGGAAATTCAACAACTTCAACAAATGTCAAAAGCCTCACACACTCTTGATCAAGATAGTATGAATCAAAATCAATTTATGGTTCCCACAAAAGCTTCAACAAGTGAAGGGCAACTACAATTCTCAAAAGCTTCACACACTCTTGATCAAGATAGTGTGAAGCAAAATCAATTTATGGTGCCCAACAAAGCTTCACCTACAAAGTTTCAACATCAAAGAAAGCTTCATCAATGGAGAGCAACTACAATTCTCAAAAGCTCCACACACTCTTGATCAAGATAGTGTGAAGCAAAAGCTTCAATACCAAAGTTTCACCTACAAAGGTTCAACTCTCAACTACAAAGCTTCAACATAAAAGCTTCAACACCAAAGTTTCACTACAAAGGTTCAACTCTCAACTACAAAGCTTCAACACAAAAGCTTCAACACAAAAGCTTCACCTACAAAGCTTCAACACAAAAGCTTCAACACAAAAGCTTCACCTACAAAGCTTCAACACCAAAGCTTCAACACAAAAGCTTCAACACCAAAACTTCACCTACAAAGCTTCAACACAAAAGCTTCACCTACAAAGCTTCAACACAAAAGCTTCAACCCCAAAACTTCACCTACAAAACTTCAACATCAAAGCTTCACCCATTAAAAAATAAATAAAATTTCGAAAATTCAAAAAATAAAAAATTTTCGAAAATTCAAAAAATAAAAAATTTTCGAAAATTCAAAAAATAAAAAATTCAAAAAATAAAAATAAAAATTGAGCCTAGGCCTCCCCTTCTTTGGGCCTAACAACTTTCATACCAAATATATATGAATGAGGAGTTTCAGGCAACCACTTAGAAAGGAAAATGGTGAAGTTTTAAGCACTAGAGAAGAATTTGGACGAAAATAGTTATACTTGACTCAAGATACTCTAAAAACACAAACTAAATTGATTTCTAACTAATTTGACACTCCAAGTAAGGGGGATTTTGATTTTGACGAATTTGGAAACAAAACTTAATAATTTGTAAAACGAACAGATTTTAAAAAACTAATTTGATGGAATTGAATGGATGGGAAGCTAGCTAAGGGGTTCATCTCCACACATGTTATACTTGCACACAAAATGATTTCTAATTGCTTTTCAATAAACCATGAATTCTCAACACCCCAAATTAACCGTGAATTGCACTAATTAACCCTCAGATTTTCCTAACATTATTGAATTGGATGATTGCATACGACAACCCAAAACATTCCCCACAAGTCCCCTACATGATTGCATAATAGAGATACAAGCAAGAATCATTAAGTTCTTTGAAAACCATAAGCATTGACGAAGCACTTGTTACTATGATTGCATGAAACTTATGCTAAGAATTTACTTAACGCGATTGAGATCATCAACCTTTACCACTTGTGAATATAATTCCATAACGATTAGGTGAAATTTCCTTATATCCTAGCATTAGATTTATGCATGATGATTAATCGTGCACTCTCAACCAACACACACAAATCAATGTAATTCACATAGATAAGTAAATTGAATTCACAACTTATGAAACGCAATTAGAAGTAATCAAATCATATCGCAAGCATAAACATGTATTTCGAATCCCCCCCTAGCTAAGGGGGGTTTAGTTCCTCATACGTACAAAACAAAGATAAGTAAATTTAACCATTGAAATCAAGGAAAAGAAACACCTAAAAATTCCAACAACTCAAACTTGAATTGTATGAACGTTTAGGCACTCTTCTCCTCCTCTTTGTTGTGGCACAAGGTCTAAGGAAAGGTTTTGGGGTGGTGTTTGTATGTGGAATGGAGTGGGGAGTGGTTGAAATGGAAGGGGATGCATGGCAAGGGGAGAATGGTGCTGGAATTGGAAGGGGAAATGCTGGAAATGAATGTGTTTTGCACGGTAAAGGGAAGTGTGATGGTGTGTGTATGGGAATGCTCCTTTGTGGCTACAATTGATGCTTATTTATAGGTGGATGAATGATTAAAAGAGGGAATATGACAGCTAGGAGGGAATGATTAAAGAGGGAATGCATGTGGAAGTGTGGCTGGCTGTTTTATAAAGGGGGAAAGCTGGAGGGTTATGCACGGCAAAGGGATGTTTGGTGCTGGAAATGAATGTGAAAGCATGTGAATTAAAGCTAGGGTGAATGATGATGAATGCATGTGGATTAAAGAGGGAATATGGAAGAGAATGTGCTGCAATGATGAAGTGGGAAGGCTGGAAAGTGGAAGGGGGAGCCACGGCAATGAAGGGAAGTTGCTGGAAATCCAATGTTATGCACGGCTAGGGGTTTGTGTGTAAGAGGGATGTTATTTATTTCTGAAATTATGCAAGAACTTTGGAATATAAAAGGGTATGTGAGTTATGGCTGAGCTTGATATGAAAAAGGAAGGTGTTTAAGTGGTTTAAAACAGGAAACAAGGCCCTGGGAAACACCAAGGGACACACGGCAAAGGTTTTAATGTTGCAAGTGAAATTGTTTTGTGACCTAGAATAGGTAGGAGTCCTTGATATTGCTCAAACATAAGATCTTTAGGTCTTCAATTTCGTCCATTCCTTTTGCTCTAAACATATGCTATCCATTCCAAGCCCAATTTTGCTCCAAAATGCTCCAAAATGCACCTTTTTGCTTCCTTAGCCATATGAACCTAGAAACACACGAAAATGGCATAAAGGACTAAAATAACTAAAGAAACGCAACGTAAATGCATGAGAACAAGCCAATTAAGTCGCATAAATATGCTCTTATCACAAAGCTTCGCCATACCACATCTATTACTTTATCAAACAGCAGAAGTATCCCATATCATCAGGATCGAACATACTCCAGGTCTGACGGACTTGTTTTGACCCTCAAATTCTGGACTCAGCTTGCTCATTTGGAGGAAACCAGAAAACCCTCCAG
Source organism: Pyrus x bretschneideri (assembly GCF_019419815.1). Classification (NCBI taxonomy): domain Eukaryota; kingdom Viridiplantae; phylum Streptophyta; class Magnoliopsida; order Rosales; family Rosaceae; genus Pyrus; species Pyrus x bretschneideri. Next base: position 109,446 of record NW_025999439.1, read on the forward strand.
CCCAATTCAAGAATACATCTGTGGAAAGTCAAGTACAATAAAGCACGTGCTGATTCGTCCATTTTCTCCAAAAACAAGAGTACCTCATATCATCTATTCTCTCTGTTTCTTCACTTTATCCTTATTGTTGAATGAGAGACAGGGAGAATGATTACAATCAGCCGAAACCCAAAAGCAACCTACCGATCTAAGACTGATTGCTTGGAACCTTGATTGCTTACCTTGTCTATCACCTCCTTCAGCAAATCTCCTCGCTTAGAGACTTGGGGGACTCCTACTATATGGTTTGTATCGCACTTGACCAAACCCGAAACTATAAGTAAACTTCAAATGAAAATGATACATTACCTTGTGTGTCAACGCCAACCAAAGATACCACTCGTGGATGAAGGAAAAGTACTTCTAAGAGAAGATGCCACATCTACTTACAGGACAGAGAAGGCAAGTGAAGGCGACACCACACTTCGGTACTTGGAAGTTTCGTGATTACTCAATGGCTTGGATCTTGCAAGTCCCCAACCAAGGAGCTTCCCTCACTCGGGAACTTAGGGGAGCACTGTTTGTACCATACTTGACGAATCCCGAAACTACTAAGCACCGGTCAACAGCATACCGTCAAGGACCCACAGGACTTTTCCTCCAACTAAGAGGCCAATCACAGCGTGACACTTGTCGGTATCAGAGGCCAATCACAGCGCAACACGTGACGATATTTGATGTGAAATATAATAGCACTCAAATTAAACCCTCTTTTTGATAATTGTAGTATAGATATAAGTAGGGATCGTTCTAGGCCGGGGATTAGGAGGGATTGCTAATCTAGTGAAAATTGACTCAAAGATGTGAAAATATGCTTTAAAACACTTTAAATAAACTCACAAGACTCTTACTAACTTGTATGACTCAAAACAACTCAAAACAACCAAAAAGACTCATTTAGACTCTACGACTTAGGTTGGACGAAAATACACTTAGTTTTGACTCTAAAGACTCAAAAAGACTCTTTTGGACAGATTTGGAAGAAGTAAGAAAAGGGGTTTTGATTTTGGACGAATTTAAAAGAAAACAAGTAACTTAAAACTTTAAAACAGATTTTGGATGAATTTGAGAAAAACTAATGGATGATAGGATAGCCAAGGGATACTTCTCCACACATGATACATTCAAACATAAATTGATTTCCAGTTGCTTTTTCGATAAACCATGAACCTCAACACCCCAGATTAACCGTGACATCACTAATTAACCTTCATATTTCCCTTAAGTTAGTGGATTGGATGACATCATACGACAACCCAAAGCATTCTTCAAAAGTCCCCTACATGACATCATAATAGAGATACGGTCAAAGATCATTACGTTCAATGGAAACCATAAGTGTTGACAAAGCACTTGTAACTATGACATCATGATACTCATGCTAGGAATTTACTTAACATGATTGTGAAAACAACCTTAACTACTTGTGAACATAAGTTTGTAACGATTATGTGAAACACCCTTATATTCTAGCCCCAAATTCAAGCATGCAAATTAAGTAGGCCTCCCTAATAAACATACAAGAATAAGTTATCCATCAAACGGTTAAGTGAATTGCGTTCACAATTTATGAAATCACAACTGGACTTAATCAACTCATATTATAAATGCAATCATGGTTTCAAAGCATCCCTAGGCTAAAACGAGTTTAGCCTCTCATGTTCATGACAAAACAAAGCAATATAGAATTAAACATTGAAAATAAAAGATAGATTACACCTAGAAACGTCCAACACTCAAACTCGAATGCACAAACGCCCAAGGCTTGGTCTTCCTTCTCCTCTTCCTTGCTAAGTCACGGCACAAGGTCTAGGGTGGTTGTATGGATAATTTTCTGGGTTTTGGATGGATTTAGGAGGGTGGGGTGGTGCGGCAAGGGTTTGATGGTGGTGTATGGAGGTTTGGATGGAGGTGTGGAAGTAGGGGAATGGTGTAAAGTTGGGTGCAAGGGTGCGGTAAGGGTTGAATGTGTTTATGAATGAATGTTGTGAGAAAGGGGGTGGTGGTCTAAATGGCACGGCAAGGGGTGTTTATATAGGCTAATTTGGCACACTTAGTGAAGGAAAAGGATTATACAATCCTATTGAAAAAGGGTTAATTCAAGGCAGAAATCAAGTGGGGATTGGAATAGGTAGTGCAGCTAGGATTTAGGGAGTTCTAGAAAGTTAGGTGCGGCACACATGTAGGGATAGGATTAGGTGTTCTAGAAGAAGTGTTTAAGGCAAATTCCTAATCCTAAAGGGCCTAAGACATGTGATATAAAAGTAGGAGAAGGATTGTAATTCCTAAAGCTACAAGGAATGGTGTCCTGCAACATTCACTTTGGATAAGGTTTCTATAACTGAAATAGGTGTTTAGATGTGTAATTAATTCCCTCTAATTAGCTAGGTTTAAGTCCCAACCTGATTTGGATAGGATAGAATAGGATAATGTTAGAGATAGGATAAGATAAGGTTTCTAGGATAGGATAAGATAAGGTTGGATAAGGTTCCTTGTTTCTTGCTTCTTCCTTATCCTCATTGCATTAGAACTTCTTCCACCAGATTTGTAGCCTTTCCTAGCTCTTCTAGTCTTCAATTTCGTCCATCCTCTTTGCTCCATGATTAAGCTATCCAATCCATGCCCAAAAATGCTCCACATAGCCTCAAAATGCACTTTCTTGCTCCTTTTGCCATTAGGACCTAAAAACATACGAAAATACTTTAAAAGACTGAAATACATAGTAATTAACTCACTAAGTGCAAGGAAACATCATAACTAAGTAGCATAAATATGCTCCTATCAATATTAGAGGCCAATCACAACACGACACGTGTCAATGTCACAACAAAACTAGAAACTCTCTTCTATAAAAGGGGATCATTCTCCCACAATAATCCCTAATGTCATTTGTACTAAAATATTCACTAGAACTCACTAAAAGAGAGCTTCAACCTATGTATTTGTGTGAACCCTTCACAACTAATGAGAACTCCTCTACTCCGTGGACGTAGCCAATCTGGGTGAACGACGTACATCTTGTGTTGTTTGCTTCCCTGTCTCTATTCATTTACATACTTATCCACACTAATGACCAGAGCAACCTAGCGAAGGTCACAAATTTGACACTTTCTGTTGTACCAAATTCCTTGCCGATTTTGTGCATCAACAGATGTAATTAAAAATATAGGGCAGGAACGTTCAACACCAATTAAGAAGGATGCATTTTGAACCACCAACGAAAAAGGAATTAGAATAAACCACAAGGGACATGCCCCTGCCATCAAGAAACCCAATCTGACTGAGAGCACCCATAGTGAATTTGTTCGTAGTGTTGCTACATTTGAATCAACATCACAGTATATTGGTAAGCCACCTATTCCAATTCCAATTCCCATTTCAATTAATAGGTTGTTACCTTCTTTGGTGCAGGTACTTAATCGAATTCCAGGTGGTGGGAGAGTTCATGTTGACTTTAGGAAGCTCAACACCACAATCAAGGATGATCACTATCCTTTTCCATTCATTGAGCCTTACTATGAGTATTTGGTGGAGCATGTCGTGGAAGAAATACCCCTCCATGCCATGTGCACTAATGGAGCTTAAAAGGAGGTATCGTCCAGCTGGAAGACGTTAAAGCAAGCACTTTTTGGGAGGCAACTCATGCATTCAAATAAAGAGACCTAGGAATCTCCAACAATCCCCAACCAGATTTGCGTTCCTATACCCTGAACCTTACTCTTTATTGCTTTTACTTTGCCATGATAGTTGTGTTTGATTGTTTGAGTGTGAATCTTTGTTTGATACATTGAGGACAATGTTTGGTTTAAGTGTTGGGGGGGGGGGGTAAACAAAGAGTTTTATCACCTATCACTTCTATCTAAAGTTGTTACTCACTGTTTTTAAGTGTTTTTATTATGTTTTGAAGTGTTTTAATGTGCCCTATAACAGAAAATCCGAAAATTTTGAAAAAAAAAATTCGAAAAAGCTTGACAAAATACCAAAAAAAGAGTCATTTTTGTTTGTTTGTTTGTGTCTTAGGGTACCTTCCAACACAATGATGAGGATTTGATTTTTAATTGCATGACTGTTCAAGAAAGTTACAAACATGGATGGAAGTTTGATACGCTCTTTGGTTTATGCTTAGTTGTAGTTGTCATTTACCAATTCGACTTAATAACAAAAAGTAAAAAAATCAATTTTTGTAACATGCTTGAAGGAAGGAACTCAAATTAACGCTACAACCCTGTGAGACTTGAGCCTAAACTTTGTTTGGAGAGTTATTAATCTGTGATGTTTTTGTTTTCTAAAGTCGTTGCATGATCTCATTATTTCTTTGCTTGTTTGCTACATAGAATGTGTTTCATCATTATAGTCCCAAATACTAGAACTCATGCCTGTTTCATTCAAAGCATAAAATTGATTGCATAACATATAACAAGATGAAGTGTTTAGTTAAACCAGAACCAAAAAGCCTTACCCTTTGCATATGTTGTAGGTTTAACCCTTTTGAGCCTTATTTACCCTATTTTCTTTGTTAGCCATGCTATTCTTACCTAGCCTAGAATAGGACTATCCATACCCTTGTTCTTAAAGGATAGTGAAGCATGACTTAGAGCGAACTCATTTTGATCTACAACTTACAGAAAAAACAAGTGTGGGGGAAGGTGTTTCTTTGGAATTCTATGAGGTTGTACGTTTTGTGTGCCAAAGAAAGAGAAAGGGCACAAAAAAACAAATGAAGAAAAGAAAGAAAAAGAGTTGAAATTAAGTGAGAATGAACTCGCAAATATTGGTTGTTGAAGAAAGGGTCCAAAAGTTTGAATTTGGCCCTAAGTGTTGTGTGAATCTCCCATGGGCGTTTAAAGTTGATTTATGCATTCAAAAGTGAATTCTAAGTGTTTATTTCATTACTTTGCTTACTATCGCTTTAAGAACTTTTGTTTATCCTTACCTTTCTTTGTTAGCCAATACCTTAGCCCGTTACAACCTTTAGACTTCTATCTTGATTGTTATGTGATTCAATATGTGGAGTTTAAAATTGGTAAGAGCATATGGTATCCCTAGTTCATGCATCTAAGTAGTGGCATTCATATACATGTTGTATTAATAATTCCAGAAAGTGCCTTCTTTGCTATAACATATGTAAGTGCTATTCTGCACGTTTACATCAATCTTCTTACATATACTTAGTGTAGGGAGCGTAGTCAGAAAATCTGTGTGAAAATAGAGAGTATATCCAGTGAGGAATTGAGGGATCTCTAAGGCATGTTACTACATTCAAAATGTTGTTTTAATTGATTAAATGCAAGATAGTGAGTGGTGATTGGGGTTAAGTGTATACTCAAGAGTAAGGATGGCTGAAATCTATGTGCGTAGTGATTTTTAACATGTCATGTTTCAATGGAAATCCCTGAGGCGATTGTTGAAAGGTTTAGGTTTTGTTTTGTTTCTTTGTTTTGCTCGGGGACTAACAGAAGCTAAGTGTGGGGGAATTTGATAGGAGCATATTTATGCTACTTAGTTAGCTTATTCCTTGCATTTACTCAGTTAGTTTCTATTTATTATAATGTTTTAAGCTATTTTCGTGTGTTTGTAGGTCCAAATGACAAAGTTGGAAAGAAAGTGCAATTTGAAGCATTTTAGAGCAGTTTTGGGCTTGGAATGGATAGCACATGCATGGAGTATGGAATGGATAGCACATGATGGAGTAAGGTGGATGGATGGATTTGAAGTTCAAGAGAGGCTAGGAATGTGATTAACATCTGGAAGAATTAAATCAAAGACTTGGAAGATAAGGAATCAGCTAAGAAGAAGGAAACATTATCCAAATTACCTTATCTTATCCAAACCTTATCCAACCTTATCTTATCTTATCCTATCCTAATCTTTTGCTACCTTAATTCCAGCTACAAGGAGGACATCTAAATGACATTAGGATACCTAAATATCAAGTTTATGCTACATGTAACCTTTCTAGAAACTCTAGAATCTGCCGCAGGTTGCATCCTTGTTGGAGTGGGTTGTGTAATCCTTTTTCTACATGAATTTGTATCATATCAATCCCTCTCCAATCATGACAATGTACCGCATCCCTGCCCTATAAATACCCTATCATTCTGCAACAAAAAGAACACACAGAAGAAAGCAATTGAGAGATTTTTAGAGAGTTTCAAAGGTGTGCCGCAGCAAGGAAAAGAGAGGCACTGAAAGATACCATGTTGGACTCGAGTAGGCTGGGTCTGGCGATGGGGCATTAGGCTCGGCTTGTTGGCACGTTAGAGGATCAGTTTTGGCCAGGTTGTTGGAAGGAGAAGGTTGGGCCTACAAGCCAGTTGAAAAAGAGAGGCCCATTAGGGCCTACCGCTACCTGGAGGTGAGGAGGGAGGCCGGGTGATAGGCTTCCTGGGCCGTGGGGCCTGGCATTATGGCACTGGATTCCTACGGCCTCAATGAATTTTATTTTATTTTTCTTCTCGAGCAATCTTTTGAATATCTCTTCTTAAAATTTTTTTTTGGTTCAGGAATTCTTTGTCTGCCACCAATTGCAAGAATGATGGATATCCTCTACCCAAGCGTCGTCAAGGCGAACCTTCCGGTAACGTGGGTTGCTTCAAGGCTGCCTATGTTAAGATAGGTTTCGATGAGCTGTTATTGGTCTTCTTTGAGACGGATAGGCATGCGATCTCACTTGGAGTTTGCGTGAAATGGGTGAAGGAAAGAAGTAACTATAAACCGTGCAGCGATGCTGCCAAAGCATGGAAAAGACAAATGTGTAGAATCTCTTGGAGTTTCCACAATTCCACTATATGTAGTATCTGATCAAAACAAAAACCCTAATATTCTAGAATCTCTTTATGAGTTGAAAGACAAATGTGTTTTTATATTGTGAATGTGACAATATAGTATGTATATACTAATTTAGTATTATGTTTTTCATTTGATTATTTAATGGTTTAAAATATATTTTCTTTAACGAGTAACGAGTCAGGCCATAGTACCTGTTAGTATTAACGGGTCGATTTTGGGTCGGATCATATTACCTATTTATTTTTAATGGGTTTTATATGACACGACTTATTACAATATCGAATATGACACGAAAACGATACAAACACAGAAAACACGACACAGATGCTAGGTCTACTGCCAGGTTCAATGATACAAAAATGATGGTAGCAACCTTTTTAGTTAGACTAAAATCAATTAATTTCTAGGTAATTCCTTAAAAATTGACTCAGTAAAAGATCAACAAAATCATAAACTGTTTACCCCAAATCCCACTCTCCAACACCACTGGAATATTGGTGACGTATCTTCGGCGCCAATGTTTTATAGCGTCCAAAGCCGCACCAAAAACCACCAAAGCTGCCCATGTCAACTTAGCTACCTTCTAGCTCATCATCTCCAAACTAATCATGTGTTTTTACGGTTTATACTTTCAGTTTTTGGTCAGTCAATCGGTTGTTCCACATGTCGCTGCGGGTGGAAAATATGTTCGTGCTTCGGAGATAGCCGGAGATGGTCTACTGTTTCAGTGCTGTATTGCTGTCAATGATTTGATGCTCTTAAAATTGTTGGAGATCTAGTCAGTCTCTGAAACCGAGTGTATTCTACTACGGAAACAGATGAGAAAAATTAGTACAGGGAAGTGTTACCAAATTGAAACAGGTAAAACTCAGAACATTATTCAAATTTACGCTGAATTCGCATTGTTGCAGAAAAATGTATTTGCCTAAGTGCTAATAAAACATGGTATCTCGAATGACGTAAAACATCGGTTTCAATTGCTGATGAATAGACAACTCTGATACAACAGGAACCATTCTACATTGACAAAATTAATCTAATGGAGCACAAGCGTTCGATAGTTTCAAACAAGACCAAAATTTATTTGATTTTCAATGAGAATTAGAATGCCTGTAACCGACAATCAGTGCTAGAACACCCAATTATGCGGATCCTGTATCAGTAGTAGGATCCAACAATTCTCTAATTCGATTTTCCACGTTCCTTTTCATCCAATTATAAGGTAATCTCTCAATCACCTCTGCACCAAAGGAAAAGAGGAGAGCCTTTCTCGCTGCCTCTACATCGATGCCACGTGCCTGGAAATAGAAGAGCTGGCTTTCTTCTAGGTCGCTGATTGCACATCCATGGGAACACTTGACATCGTCAGCAATAATTTGAAGATTCGGTTTGACATTTACAGTTGCACGAGGTGCAAGAAGAAGACTTCTTGTCAGCTGCCCACCGTCTGTTTGCTGAGCATATCTGCAAATTAAGAACAGATTTTGTGACGCTATGAGTGAGCAGCTAACATCAACGATACAAGTAAGAAGCCTCAAAAGTTCATTTTCTTGGTTAAGAACTAAAACATAAAGTCTACGTTTCAAGAAAATGGACACAAAGTGCTTTTGAGGCAAAATTTAACAAGTTCCCGGTAATCTGGGCAGTGAGATGAAAGATATTTACTTGTTAACCCTTATGTTCCCATCAAAAACAGCTTGGCCTAGAGAATGAGACACGATGCATTTGTGAAGTTGTCTGGAATAACCCCGTGGATGGTCCAGGACTACACTACTATGCAGATCGTGTGTTTGATCACCGACAGACAATTGCAGTGTTGATAACTCGGTGACTGTGTCTGGTCCCAGTTGTTGAACATGGAGATTATGCCTGCTCAATTTTCCACCAGTACTAACCTCCACAAGCTCATATGTACTAGCTGATTCCTGAAAAGCAATCAACTTTATAAATTTGATGCAACAGGAACTGCATGATAGATAGAGGGATAGAAGTTTTTTATCAGGTATGGGCCACGGGCAGTGACCAAAGTTGAAAGTTCATTTACAAAGTAAGATTCTAAATGTTATTCATAAACCTTACTGAGAATAAAGCGCATTACATCATGTAGAGCTTAGCAGACAAATTTATCTCAACTTTAAAGTTATCCATAACGGAAAGCAATTTCACTTTCATTATGTACAAAATTTCAGAGAAAGCCAGGTATCAACAACTTTGATTGTAATCTTGCTCTTCTCTAAAGTTTAAGGGTACATATTGATCTACCATACTCTGGGTTTCTCAGTCTTATCGGGGCCAAATCACATTTTATAACATGCTTAATTATATCTACCTGAAGATGAAAGCTACAAATTGTTTTTTTACCCCTTATTTTGTTGAGAAATACAACTTTTACTATGGGTCTCCTATCTTGGCATGCTTTTTTCTTATGAAACTTTAAATTTCCACTTATGATCCTGTTCCATTATTATCGAGGACTTTCCTCTTCCTAAGGTCACTCGGAAATTGAGAGCTAAGGATAGGAAACTTTTTTATAACTCAAAATAAAAATCAAATCATAAAGGAAACTGACTGCAATGTATTTTTTCAAATAACTAGTAACAAACTTGTTTTAATATAATGAACTAGTGAACCCCTTACGCATCAGCTTATAAAAAGGTTTCTCATGCACTCCGCAAGCTATCAAATGTTAAGTAGATCATGTTAAATAGATAAACCCTGATAAATTAGATGCACATCTAAATTTATAATTTATTAGTTTTTTGCCCATTGTTGCCTTTGCAAAGCTAACAAAAAAAGTACCTAACTCTCATTTGTAAAATATCCTTACAGATATCCAAGCATCAGATACAAAAGTAAGCAACCCATGAAACATCTATCACAAAGAAGCAAAGAGAGAAAGAGAACAACTAACCTGACGGACCCAAGTCCACTTTATATGGGCAGCATTCAGAGATTGATTCTGAACATAGGAATGCGTAACTTTTCCTCCTTCTCCAACCACTACCTCAAAAACAGAATTTGTCCAATAACACTTGTTGCCATCCCCACCCAAGAACTCCTCAATTATACCAATCTCCCCTCCCTTCTCCACCAACACAAGCACCCTTGGATTCGCTAACGGCAGTTTATTTGACCCCTCATCACTGCCCTCGTTTGCAAAGTACCGCAGATAAACTGGAGCCTCTACACGGCAGCCAGAAGGTACATAAATCACAGTTACATCTGGAGCCCCGATTCCATTAATAGACCAAAATAAGTCTCCTGGACAACTACTAGACACAAACTCAGACACCCTTTCCATAACGGTCTGTTCTGACAGCTGCTGAAAGCTACCCACATAAACCCCATCCGGCAATTCTCTCAAATTTGAGAAACTTACGACAAACCCATCAACTATAACCAGATTTGGAATTTGTGTATCTTCCAAAATGCTTGAAAAGGTCGGAGGGTGAGAGATTGGTTGGATTTGGGAGTTCTTGATGAAGGAGGTGTCAGTGAAGCGAAAGGGCTCATCTTTGCGAGACGGCCATGGGGTTGAGAGGAGGGCCTCAGAGGAAGAGTCTCTGAGATTTTGTAAAGGTAAAGGAGATGAAGTATAAGAAGGTAGTGAATCTTCAAGAGCTTCAGCTAGTTGTAGAACAAAGGGGTCTGATAAGGCGAGTTGTGAAGTTGGAGAAGCTTGAGTTGAGACTCTGAGTTTTGTTTTAGGGGTTTTGGGTGTAGAAAATAAAGGTACCGGAGGTCTTTGAATGTGGGTTGTGAATGATATGGCCGCCATGGACAGTAGGCTACGAATACTAAGAAAAATGCTGAATGTTGTTACTAAACAAGGGGTGGGTCGAACTTTAAAGCCAATTTTCCTAAGCCGAAAGTTTGTCTCAAAGCTTGCGTAGAATCTCCTTCGTTTTCATGCCACGTCCCAGGTTGTATGGATCCTGTGAAAACAGGTGAAATACTTATTTCTACATCTTCAACTACATTCTCAATTACAAAACGCAAGAAGTTACTAACCTGTCTTTCCAAAACGGAAAAGCTAACAAGCCACGAAATTGCAAGGATGAAATCTGAAATCATTCAACTAAAAGCCAAGCCACATCTACAAAATTATACAAAGATCAATAACAAAAAAGTATATTTCATAATTTATAAAGCTACGGCTCAAAAAACATTAATTCAATCCTTTAGTGTGTGTTTGGATGACAAATATTGCAGTGAAGAGGAAATTTAGATGTGGAATTAAGCAAATACGAAATCGTGCCAATTTTCTTTCGGGCATTCCATCGAACACCATGGAGGCACACAAATCCTTATAAGAATATCAGAAACAACGCCTATGTAGGCAGCAATTGGAGAATTGCAACAATAAACAGTAAATCTCAGCTTAAAGTTTACTCATCCAAACGTTACGCTATATTACAGTATAGGAAAAACCAATTAAGTCCCTAATTCCCAAATTCATATATCACAATTTAGAAAAAGAAAAAAAAGAAAGAAATTGGATGACAAGAGGAAGAAGATGAAGAATTTAAACGACAAGAAGTAGGAGCCTACTATGTTCAACTGTTGGATTAGAGAGAAGAGGAGGAAGAAGAAGAAGCACGTACGTACGGCTTACAAATTACAAAGGAGCGAGCAGAAAGAGGAATGGCGCGCGCCTCGAATCCCAGGCTGCAGTTGCTGCCTGCTGCTCCTCTCAATCTGCTTTTGTTATCACCTAAAACGACAGCGTATGGAGTTGCCGCCGCCGACGGTCTTACGATGCCATCCTGGCCGTTCACCAATATTTGTATTTTTTTGTTTTTAATTATTTTATTTTTTAATTTTTCCGAACCAAGTCGGAAAGACGTGCTCTTCTCTGTGCTACACCCAAATATGAGCGGATTCAGTATGGTTATCAGATCAAAATTTTCGTATCAATTGCTGTACCAAATTTTTAGTTTGGCAAAATCTATTACCATTATCATACTAAAAATTCAATATATCAAAATTAGGTATGCCAAATCGTTTGGTTGATATGATATAAGAATGGTAATTGTCATTTTGTTAAACATATATATTTATAGCACATTAGACATAGTTATGGCATGGTAATTGACAACATCATCTTGTTTGAAGACATATTTGTGACGCTTGGCAATGGTAAACCCAATTATTTTTTACTTACAACATTCACATAGCACGTACTCCTTCCATATTACAAGAAGGTTTATAAACCCAATTAACCTTAAAACAAAACCAATTATCAATTAACAAAAATGGATGAGTGTCGAGTTGACGGCGGAATGGGAACGTGTTCAGAGAGAGAACCTGAGTTACTGAAGGGTTACTTTTCTTTCTTTTTGTTTTGTTTTGTATTTTTTTTTTCTGTCATTAGTTAGGTCGGGTGGGGGGGGGGTGGAGGGAATCCAACCAAACATATATTATCGATAATATTATATATATATATATATATTTTTTTTTTTTTCGTTTTCACAATGTTATATAATTTATAAATTCTATATTATTATATTTTTCAATACAGTACGATAATATCGTGGTAATGGTATGATGTGAAATATTCTAGCACTCAAATTAAAACTCTCTATGATTGTAGTATATGAAAGTAGAGATCGTTTTAGGCCGGGGATTAGAAGGGATGCTAATCTACTCAATTTAAACTCTAAATCACTAAACTAGACTCAATAACAGAAAACTAGACTCTTATGACTCAAAACAAACTAGAATGACTCAAAACAGCACAAAATAATCAAATAGACTCAAACTAAATACTAAGGACTACGTTCAACGAACTCTAACTTTAACTTAACTCAAAATATTAAAAGACACAAAATTGGACAGATTCTAACTAAACGACACAACCAATTAAAGGGGGATTGAATTTTGAATGAAATTAAGGTAAAAACAAGCAGATTGTAAACTTAAACTTAGTTGCACGAAATTGGGGTGAACGGATGGGTGATAAGCTAGCTAAAGGGTCTTTCTCCACACATGACACATATGCATATAAATTGATTTCCAGTTATTATTCCTTTAAACCATGAATGACAATGCCCCAAATTAGTCGTGAAAAACACAAATTAACTTTCAAATTTTCCTAAATTCATTGAATTAGATGGAATACGTATCGGCAACCAAATTATTCTTCAATAGTTCCTGATATGAACAACATAATAGAGATACAATCAAAGATCATTAAGTTCTATGAAAATCATAAGCATTGACATGACATTGGTAACTATGAACTGCATGATACTCCTGCCATGGATTTACTTAACACAATCATGACTAGTGACTTCCACTACTTGTGAATATAAGTTCATAATGATTAGGTGAAACTCCCTCATACTCTAGCATCAAATTCATGCATTCAAATTAAGTGTCGACCCTCAATCAACATACATAAACAAGTTTTGATAACTCAGATAAGCAAATCACATTCAAGACGCAAGAAACAATAACTGGACGTAATCAATTCATATAAACATATAATTATGGCTTCGAATTCACCTCTAACTAAAACGAATTTTTAGTTCCTTGATAGGAGCATATTTAGGCGACTTACTTAGCTTGTTCTCGTACATTTACGTTATGTTTCTTTAGTTATTTTAGTTCTTTATGCTTCTTTTGTGTGTTTTCAGGATTATAAGACGTGTTTGACGAAAGGATGCATTGTGGAGTGTTTTGGGGCCTTTTTGGAGCACTATTGGGCTAAGAATGGATAGCTTATTCTTGGAGCCCAAGTGTTGGATGAAATTGAAGGCCTTGTATGCACTTGAGGACACAAAACAATGGCCTTAACCCAATTACAATCACATTGCCATGGGCTTAACACAAACACCATTCCTTGCCATGCAAGGGGGAGCAATTTGGGTCCATTTCATGCACTTAAACCCTAGCCCAATTACACACCATTGCAGCCAAATCCATTCTTTGTCATGCACATTCACCACCAATTCAACCACATGCACTTATTCCTCCATCATTACACACCATTGCAGCCACATGCACAAAACACCTTCCTTGCCGTCCAAACACATGCATTTCCCTTGCCATTTTCAGCCATCACCATTCATCCTAGTTGTCAATCACATACTTTCCCATTGTATAATTCATCCACATGCATCTTTAACCAACAAACAAATCAGCCACAATGCACCAAAACACCCATGCCGTGACCTTCCTAGCCATTTCCAGCTTTTCCCTTTACAATTCACATGCATTCCATACTTTTCCTAGCTGTTTTCCATCATTATTTCAGCCACCATTCACCCTTTATTTCACATGCATTCACACACACTTCACACAAACAACATTCACATGCCAACATGCATCTTTATCCAACAAACAAAACAGCCAACACATGCACCAAAACAACATTGCCGTGCAATCACATGCATTTCCCTTGACATTTTCAGCCATCACACTTCATTATTACACCACCATTCACTCTTTAACCCACACACACTTCACACAAACAACATTCACATGCATTCACATGCATTTCCAACATAAAACACACTCAAAACCGTGGCCACCTTTGCATTTCAGCATTCCCATTTGCATTTTCAGATTTCCAGCTTTCCAACCTAGCCAAGTCACATGCATTCATTCATAATCATTCACCAAACATGCAGCCACATTTCCACCCACCTCCTAGCTGTCATGTTCCCTCCATTACTCCTATAAATACCCTTGCATTCATTCATTCATTGATTCATTCCATTCACAACACAACACACAACACAAACACACATCCCTTGCCGTGCATATCCTTCCATTTTTGTGCAGTTTTTCTCCTCCATTGCAGCCACTATCCAACCACTTCCCATCCCTCCAAAACACTTCACACCATCACACAACCTATCCTTAGACCTTGTGCTACAACAACGAGGAAGAGAAGAGTGCCTAAACGTTCATACAATTCAAGTTTGAGTTGTTGGAATGTTTAGGTGTTTCTTTGATTTCAATGTTTAATTTCAATTCTCTTTGTTTTGTAAGTATGAGGAACTAAACCCCCCTTAGCTAGGGGGTGATTCGAAATATATGTTTATGCTTGCAATATGATTTGATTACTTCTAATTACGTTTCATAAGTTGTGAATTCAATTTGTTTAACTATTTGATTGATATCCTATTTATGTATGTTTATTAAGAATGAACGCTTAATTTTCATGCATGAATATGACGCTAGAATATAAGTGAGTTTCACGTAATAGTTATGAACTTATATTCACAAGTAGTGGAGGTTGCTTATAAACAATCGCGTTAAACAAATTCTTGGCATAAGTTTCATGCAATCATAGTAACGAATGCCTCGTCAACACTTATAGTTTTCATGTTGCTTAATGATTCTTGCTTGTATCTCTATTATGCAATTCATGTAGGGAACTTGTGAGGAATGCTTTGGGTTGTCGTATGCAATCATCCAATTCATTAACTTAAGGAAAACTTGACGGTTAATTTAAGCGGACCTAATTAACCCGAGGTGTTGAGAATTCATGGTTTATTGAAAAGCAATTAGAAATCGTTTCGTATGCAAGTATAACATGTATAGAGATGAACCCCTTAGCTAGCTTCCCATCCATTCATTTCCGTCAAATCCATAATTACAATTTGTTTTGTTTCCAAGTATCCATTTTAGTTTAAATTCGTCCAAATCCAATTCCCCCCCTATTTCGTTGAAGTCTTAGTCTTAATCTTTCTTATTTTTAGTTTTGCTTTCTTCGAGCATTAAATAGTGTTTTATATTGTGTTTTTACGTTTTTAAGTCAAATCCAAGTGATTAACAATCCCTCCTAATCCCTGGTCCAGAACGATCCCTACTTATACACTTCACTACAATTGACAAAAAGAGGGTTTAATTTGTGTGCGCATAAATCACGCATCATTCCTCATGTTCGCAAAACAAAGATAATTAAATTTAAACATTGAAAGCAAAGATAGAATACACCTAGAAATGCTCCAACAATCCAACGTCTTGAATGGCAAGCACGGCTCCAGGTGGCTCCTCCTTCCTTCCTTGCTGCGGCACAATGGGGATTTTCTGAATTTAGGCTCTTGAGGTGTGGTGGATGGTGTGGCGATCTGATGGTAGAGGGTGGTGGTTGGTTTATGCGGTAGAATGTAGTATTTATACGGCATAGAGTCATTATTTTGGAGAAGAATTAAACACTCCAAATCCACAAGGAAAAGGTCATCTAGAAATCAAACCAAAGAGAATAAGGATAAGGGGTGCGGCAGATTTAGGCTTCTAGAAAGGGATAGGTCTTCTAGAAACTGATATTTAAGTGATTTAATGTGAAGAGGATTCCCCTTTGCAGCTGGAATTAAGGTAGCAAAAGATTAGGATAGGATAAGATAAGATAAGGTTGGATAAGGTTGGATAAGGTTTGGATAAGATAAGGTTATTTGGATAATGTTCCTTCATTGTAGCTGATTCCTTATCTTCAATGCTTCCAAATTTGTTTCTCCAGATATTGAGCACATTCCTAGCCTCTCTTAATCTTCAAATTCGTCCATCCACCTTGCTCCATATGCAAGCTATCCATTCCAAGCCCAAAACTGCTCTAAAATGCTCCAAATTGTACTTTCTTGCCTCTTTTGTCATTTAAACCTACAAACACACAAAAATAACCTAAATCACTATAATAAATAGAAACTAGATATGTAAATGCAAGAAAATAAGCTAACTAAGTCGCATAAATATGCTCCTATCATGGTATTGAATACCAAAACCGTACCATATGATTTTGGTTCAATACAATACCATAGATTACCGATTGGCACAAAATTGGTATGGTATGGTTGTCAATTCGGTTAGTACAATAATTTGGTAATAAAATCCACCCCTATACCCCAAATGAAAAAGAATAGGGTCACCATGAGTTCTGTTGATGCACAAAATCAGCAAGACTTTGGAACAACGTAAAGTGTCAAGTTTGTGACCTTCACTCGGTTGCCCATCACCTAGTGAGGATAATATGTAAAGAGATAGAGATAGGGATGCAAACACAATATGTATATGGTTCACCCTAAGTTTGGCTACATCCATGGAGTGGAGGAGTTCTCATTAATATTGAAGGGTTTACACAAATACATAGGCTCAAGCATAATCATCATTAGTGGATTCTAATGACTAGTTTAAGTATAATAATGACATTCCCCTTAATTGTAGGAGAATGGTCTTCTTTTATAATTAAGGTGAGTCTCCGGCTTTCATCCGTGGTCGATGTGGGACTCTAGGAGCTTTATTCTAACGTTGACACGTGTCGTATTGTGATTGATCTCCTGGGTGGAGGGAAACTCTTGTGCTTCGGCAAGGGTGCCTCAACATGAACCTTTTAGTGGGTCCTTGAAGGTATGAATTTGACTGGTGCTTGGTAGTTTTGAAATTGGTCAAGTATGGTACAAACACTGCTCTCCTAAGTTCCCAGTGAGGAAAGCTTCTAGGTTGGGAACTTGAAAAATCCAAGTCACTGAGTACCAAAGTGTAGTAGCATTTAGTGGGAATCCCCCAAGTTTCCAAGCGAAGAGGATAGCTGTGACAGCCCGTCCCGGACTTTTCGTCCTGTAGGGGTGAAATGACGGTTTTGCCCCTAGTATGGTTGTTTCGTTGTGTGGTTGTTTTTGGGTTTTGATTGGTTGATTTTGGACCACACACACACCACACTCATTTCTCTCTCTCTCTCTCTGCCCTGTCCCGAGTCCTTCTCTCTATCCCTTTCCTATCCTTTTCGTACGAACAACACCACAAACCCTTGTAATCGTCACGGATCGAGGAAACAAATTACACTTTTGTGCCCGTGAGGTCCTTAGGAGTTCAACCATACCCATTTCAGGTAAGGATACCTTCGTTTTCACGTCGAACTCGAGATCCCCGCTTTTGGTCACTGTTCATGCACATGTTAATTCTTGTGTTTTTGGGAATTTCAAGCTTGTAGAAATCTTAGTGAGGTTCTTAGGAGGCTCGGGGTGGTTCGTTTGAAGGTTTTGAACGTCAGGATCGTGAGTTACAGGTTTGGCTCGAGTTGGTGGTGTTTTTCCGGCGAGATTCCGTGGGTTTTAGTGCTTGAAAGTGGTATGGATTTGTTCCTCTTGTTGTAAGCTTCATTTTGGTACCAATTTTGTGAAATTTGGTTGAAAAACGAAGAAAATATCAAGTTTAGAAGGTTGGCCGGAGAAGATGACGGAATATTTCGTCAGTTTGGACGGAATATTCCTAACGGCATTAACGGAATCAGTTAGATTTAATGGAATATTCCTGACGGCATTAACTGACGCTATCAGTATGCCAGGCACGTGCCTGCACGTGGGCGGCGTGTGTAGCTGTGCCTTAGCCGACGCGTGGGGGCGCGTGCGGTGTCGGAAAATTATTTTGAAAATATGGGGATGTTTGTGAGGTTGAGTAAATCACGTTGGTGTATTCATACACCCCATTTGAGCATTGTATGAGAAGTTATTTTGTAATGTTGGTTATGTGCTTTAAAATTAACGTTTTTATAGTTGTTTCGCATATAGGTGAGACCTATCCCGAGGACGAGCGCGGTCACTCAAGGCAAAGGGGTTACGACCCTTCTACATACTAGTGAGTGGGCTTTTGGTTTTCCGTATATACCTATATACTTATGTTTTTCCCAGAAAGTGAAATGAAACATTTATACGTCTATATGCCATGCATTATGTTTGCCGTTTGATTATGCATTATTAGTTGCATATATATATATATATATATATATATATATATATGTTGGTGCTGCGGGCGCACAGGTATGTGCCAGGTAAGTTATGGTTTATGTGTTATGTTCAGTAGTGATTTGAGATGCATAGAGAGCTCATAACCTGCATCCCCGGTGTTAGTGCTCTTGCCCAGAGTTGGGCACCGTCCTTCACGTGATGTTTACCTCCCGCACCACACGCTCATCTTGGATCCAAGTTAGGTGCACAGTCCTGTCGTACATACCACTTTAGATGGTTCCGACTCGTACATGACCCGCGATTATTCGCCCAGTCTTCACGTGATCGTAGCATTTGAGCGTACTTATTTTACACCCAGTCCTGTTGTATAGACCACTTTAGGTGATTCCGACTCGTGTGCAGGTATAGTTAGTGAGTGGGAGATTTGAGCTCTAGATTCGGCCGTACAGGTCACGTTAGGTGACTCCGGCTGACAGATTACATGGCATTGTTTGGCATTACCTGAGTACTTGCATTTTATTTCGAGGCATTTGGCATGGCATATTTTCCGAGCATGATTTACATATATGTATATATTCTATTTTTCTGGGAAGTATATAGGTTTTACGGCGAGGAGTTAGAACTTTGTTTATGAAATGGTTTTTGAAAAGCTTTGTTTTTTCCCACTCACGCTTTCTGTTTTGCGCCCCTCTAGGTTCTAGTTTGGCTAGCGCTTTTGGTGGCACCCCAGAGGATTTTCCCGGCTTATCTGACAGATTATCACCAGTGTAGGACCACCTTTGGGTGTGCTTATTTAGTGTTGTTCCTCCAGGACTGCACTAGGTCTTCTGTGCTCTGAACTTTGTTTCTCACACTTACGCTTGCACATGTATGTTATTTACTTTGTGTATAGCTAGGTTTTTATTCGTACGTTTATTATTATTTATTAGCTTCCGCACTGTGCACATGGTTACGTCACTTCCACGTGACGGCTAGCATGCCTTGATCTCGGTCGGGGTGTGTCAATAGCTGAATGAGGTAGCTTGATATACTTGAGTCATTGAAGAAAAAAAAAAAACTTCAAAAATTCTCTCCTTCAAATTTATTTATTTTTTTTTTGATATAGCCCAAGTATATATATTTTTTCTTTAGCCCAATTTCTTCTTTCTTTTTGATGAGAAAAGAAAATGTGGTTGAAGTTTTTTCCTTTGGGCCCATAGCCTGAGTGGTTGAAGCATTGTAAGAGAAACTTTTTAGTTGAAACTTTGTAGGTGAAGATTTTTGGTTGAAGCCGTGTAGGTGATGTTTGCTTTGGACCACATAAATAGACCTTACTTCAACACTCTTGAGCAAGAGTGTGGAAGGTTTTTTTTTTTTTTTTTGGTAGTTAAGCAAATTGTGAAACTCCCTTCTTTCAAGGTGTGGGAAGCTCAACCCTTCAGAGTGTGGGAAGCTTCCTTCCCTCAAAGTGTGGGAAGTTCAACCATTCAAAGTGTGGGAAGCTTCCTTCCCTTAAATTGTGTGAAGCTCCCTCTCATCAAAGGTGTGGGAAGCTCTACCCTTCAAAGTGTGGGAAGCATTTTATAGGACTCACATGTGTTGAAGCTTTGTTGACCTTCTTCACATGTCATAATTAATAATCAATTAATTGCTTAATTAATAATTAACAATTAATTAAATATTTAGTAATTATTGAAATAATTATTAATTAATTAACTTTGGAATATATTTTTTTAGGCAGTTTTTTTTTTTTTTTGACAATTTTTTTTTTTAACTAGTAAAAAATGTGGAAGAGACCGCATAAATATATTTTTCTTCCACAGTCGGCAATCCATATGTTGTAGTAGTTGAAAGTTCAGAGGAACCATATAAATAGATTTTGCTTCCATACTCTTGAGCAAGAGTGTAGAAGGCAATCTACATGTTGTGGTTGTTGAAGGTTTGTTGACCATGTAATACAATTTTGCTTCTACACTCTTGAGTAAGAATGTGGAAGGCTTTGTTGAGTTTGTATATGCTTTTTCGGAGTTGTAAGGCTTGAAAAGTTTTTACTTGAAAATTTTCGACTACTTATGAAAGCTAAGAATCCACAGAGGTTGTATTGTTCTTCCCTAGTTGATGAAAAAAAACTTGGTTAGTGAGAAGAGTAGTGAGTTACTGAGGAAAAAATGTTTATTAAAGTACTAGTTGTATCTTCTACCACCTGGTTGGTGGGATGAAGGTGAGTTCATTCGTTACCTAGTTGGTAAGAAGAGTGGCAAGTTGTTAAATCTCATCATTGTTTATTAGAGTACTAGTTGTGCTCTTCATCACTGGGTTGCTTATACGAAGGTGAGTTCCTTCATAACCTGGTTGATAAAAAAAGTGGCAAGTTGCCGAAACTCAAAATTGTTCATTAGGGTATTGGTTGTGCTCTTCATCACCTAGTGTGATATGAAGGTGAGTTTCTTCATCACCTGATTGGTAGAAGAGTGGCAAATTGCTGAAACTCAAAATTGTTTCTTAGAACTAGTTGTACTCTTCATCACCTGGTTGGTGATAAAAAGAGGAGTGTCTTCATCACTTGATTGGTGGAAAGAACGACAAGTTGCGCAGGCACAACACGTACCGAAAGGAAAAAGTGTATGTTGACACCCTTTTGTAGCTCATTTAGCTTATGTATGAATGTTTTGAAGGGTATGAACTTTATGTTGATTGACATGAGTGATGCTTATGACATGAGTGATGTTCATGACATGTATGTTGTTTATGAATGTTTTGTTATGCATGAAGGAATTCATTGTATGGATATCTGAACCGTGTTGGTTATACCACTTAGTTTCACTTACTTGGTGTTGAAGCTCTAAGTTAGAGAATAGAGGTAGGTTAGAGGTGGACCAAGTGTTCTAGCGCTAGGACTGCAAAAGACTTAAACGAAGTTTTTTGAATTACCTTTTCATGAAATATTTGTCGAATGGCTTGTGTTACAAAGGATGCCAACCAATTTAAGGTCAAAACATTTGTAATGCGTATGCCTTTCTATGATAACCTTTTTCTTCAGTACCTAGTCCTCCGCTTTGAAAAGTGATGCTTAACCCTATGGTCATAACAGTTGAAGGTATGCTTACCCCTGATTGTATTGATACAAACTTTTATTCCTCTTATTGGATGCTTGCTGAGAGTAAAAATTCTTCCTCTTTGCCAAAAGGTGAATAAGCTTGGTCACCTGTCAGGTTACTCAGTGGGGGCAGGAAGGGATGCAATGAGTGTTTAGATGGCCAAAACCTTCTTGCTTGGTAGAACTTGACATTCGTTCCCCATTTGTTGATAAGGGTTTACCATATAAGGATTCCCTTGGTATGTCCTTGCCTCGACAAAGGTTATAAGCTTGCCTCATCACCTCATAGTAAGTTTTCCAAGTGTTAGCATTGATCATGTACTTGAAGAAGCATTAATGCATGCCTATCGTGAAAGCCCTGAGTGTTGTTTTGTCATTTGCCTCAGCACAACGAGAGTATTTGTGCTTGAATTGACCAATATATTCATGCAATGACACATCTAATTTCTAACGAATGGTATATAACTCACCAGCAGAGTGTAAGCAATTAGCTTGGAAGATATGTTGAGTCACAAATAATCTTTTTAGCTCGGCGAAGGATACGATAATACCAATTAAAAACTCCACCAGAGAGAGATGAAGGAAAAATGAGACATTGTTCCTCATCACTGTGTCTCCGGTATGCCATGGTAGATTCAAAGAGGTGGATATGTTCAGTTGGATCTTCCCTCCCAATATATGATTGCAAGCCAATCTTCTGTTTTGTTTCTCTTTGTAGATGGGTGCAAAAGATTCTTCTTGTTAAAGGGCCTGGCATTGGCTGATTCCAGTCAGGTATCCTAGCTTTATGCTTGGCCTTTAGCTTGTTCACTTCCTCAAGGAGCTGCAGGATAAGGGGATCCTGAGTGGAGTTAGGCATCATTAAAGTTGTTGGTTTTTTTTTTTTTTTTTTTTGTAAGTTTCCATCATTTCTTGAAAGTAGGGAAGATCGGTCAAGGACATGTGGCCTTTCCTTGGACTCAACATACTGGTTGTCAGAATGTGCCTCTTGAAAGTCCTTTGAACCTCTTACGCCTTTTTGTTGCCCTAAGGCTTGTCATTCATTTCCTGGATTGGGGGCTGGCCTTGGTTGTGGTAAGGGAACAAGTCTTTCGATGATCATTAGGTCATTGATCATTGAGCCTATGTGGATAGGTTTTTGTTGACACTACCTTAAGAAGTCTCGACACATTGATCATTGAGCTTATGTGGATAGGTTTTTGTTGACACTACCTTAAGAAGTCTCGACAGTCACAGTAAACAGCTTTTGACCCTTCCATTCCTTTTGCGAAGAGATGTCTTCCTCCGTTTCTTTTACTTTGATTTAAAACAGCTGGGTTGAGAGAAGTCTCATGTTGATTAATATCCTGGTAAGAAGGTTGTTCCTCATTAAGAATGCCCATGTTGAAGACATGTGAACCTTTGCATTAGAGGGTAGCCATATGGTGATCTATAGCTACAGGGGTGAAAGGCTTATGAGACTGAGTTTTTCAGCCTTATAGAGCATCTCGAAGAGCTTTTTATACTATTCTTGGAGGTTCTCATTCCTGATCGTTATTTTTGTTATTTTGAGCTTCAAGCTTTTTGACTTTAGCTTGAAGAGCAAACTTTTTTCTTTCCTTCCTTCACTGCCTCACACTAGGCACAAGGGGGGTGTTGTTCTGGGTGCTGTGGCTTCTTTCGCTCCCCATGTTTGAGAGCGATGCCTGACCAAAAGAGAGGGGACAAATAATGGAAACCAGCTTGACGAAGCTGGTGAGAGTAGGAATAAATGTCATTCCACAGACAGCGCCAAATGTTGAGGCACAAAATAAACAAGACTTTGGAACAACGTAAAGTGTCAAATTTGTGACCTTCGCTTGGTTGCTCCGGTCACCTAGTGAGGATAACATGTAAAGAGAGAGATCGAGAAGCAAACAAAAGATGTATATGATTCACCTTAAGTTTGGCTACGTCCATGGAGTAGAGGAGTTCTCATTAATAGTGACGGGTTTACACAAATACATAAGTTCAAGCATAATCATCATTACTGGATTCTAATGACTAGTTTAAGTACAATAATGACATTTCCCTTAATTGTAGAAGATTGGTCTTTTTTTTTATAGTTGAGGAGAGTATCCGGCTTTCATTTGGGGTCGATGTGGGACTCTAGGAGCTTTATTATGACATTGACACGTGTTGTATTGTGATTGGCATCTTGAGTGGAGGAAAACTCTTGTGCTTCGGCAAGGGTACGTCATCATGAACCCTTTAGTGGGTCCTTGAAGGTATGAAGTTGACCGATGCTTGGTAGTTTCGAGATTGGTCAAGTATGATATAAACAAGTTCAATACTTCTTTCCCATTTCAGTTTAGTTTAACTCATAAAAGAAAACCTTGTTTTCGATTCAATCTGTCTGAATACAGGTGCAAGACGTTACTATTATATTCAAACTATAACACGGGAATGTGTTTTTAGTAATATAATCTAAAAGTGGACACCACGTGACTTGTATATCGAAAAATAGCTTACGTGACACTTATACTCTGTTATCGTATCATCCTATGCCTGTTGGCATCACAATTCCCTTCTAAGTGTTGGTACTCTTTGTCAATTTAAAATATTATTAAAAGCGTTGAGTAGGCTTTAAACTCTTTTATATGAGTTTATTTATTATTATCAGGCGTGTCACTGTTGGCTAAGACCAAGACAAAGATTAAATGATATTGTTCATTATAAATGAGCACCACAAGTAAACTGACCTTCTAATCAAGAGATTGTGCCATAAAGGGGGAAAAATTTATGTTAAGTTAGTTTGTATACCTTGTTATGTAAAGGACTTCAGATGTTTTTATTTCTGTGTGCCAAGTGATAACCACAAACTGATTGGGTTTTCGTTCAACTCAGTTTGCAATTCTCCTATAAATATCACGGAATGTATGTAAACTATATGAAATTGAAAAGACAAGTAGGAAATGAAGTTAAACAATAATCAAATATTCTAGTAATAACTTGAAATGGAATGAGAAATACAAGCAACCGGTCAAAGTTTAAACCTATTAGGACAAGTTCAACTACTAGTCGGGCAAATTATTGCCAGTAACTAAAATGCTTCAAAGTGAAGTTTATAATACGAAATCGATACTACAGGCTATGTATTGTAAATGCAATTGCAAAGGCGTCGAATTACAAAAGGAATTTGAAAATGTAGGTAGCAAAGCTTCAAAGTTTTTTTGTTGTGAGTTGAGTGTCATTGTCTTCTACGTTTTTACTGCCTTTTATAGAACATGTCTTTCTTCTAGTTTAAGCATTTCCCTATCAGATTAATCCTCTATGTTCCCATTTGTTGATTTGACTACTGTCAGAGGATAAGAATTTAGATTCATGAGCTTTCATCCTTTCAAAACTACCAAAGTGCTATCAGAAAACATTTTTCTTCTATTAAATTCGACATGGCTAATCGCACAGTGTGAAAAGGGTGTCTACCACCCACAAAGCCACCGGTAAAATATTTTTGAATTATTGGACTTGCATACTATTCACTTCTATAAAACTAAATACAGAACTACATTTGAAAGTGAAAATAACAAGATGGGCCTTTGATGCGAGAATTATACGCACACAAATTAAACCCTCTTTTTATCAATTGTAGTAAGTACGTAAGTAGGGATCGTTCTGGACCGAGGATTAGGAGGGATTGTTAATCACTTGGATTTGACTCAAAAACGTAAAAACACAATATAAAACACTATACTAGACTCAAAGAATGCAAAACTAAACTTTAAAACACCAAAACAAACCAAAAGACTCAAAATAGCACCAAAACACTCAAAACTGCCTTAAAAACACTTTCTGGGCAGTTTTGAGCACTTTGAGTACTTTGGACGAATTTGGGTAATAACTTGAATCAAAACACTTAAAAACACAAACTAAGACACTTTCTAACTTATTTGGACAATACAAAGACTCAAAGGACTCAAAACAGGTTCAAAAGACTCAAAGGACTCAAAACAAGTTCAAAAGACTCAAAACAAGTTCAAAAGACTCAAAACTGCCTAAAAATACTAACTAGGCAGTTTCTGACCTTAAACCCAAATTTGGACGAAATTAAGTTGTAACTTGACTCAAGACTCTTAAAAACACAAACTAAATTGATTTCTAACTAATTTGACAATAAAGTAAAGGGGGATTTAGGGTTTGACGAAATTAAACTAAATGAACAAATTGCAATTAAAACAGAATGTAAATATGAAATGGATGAATTGGAATGAATGGATGCTAGCCAAGGGGTTCATCTCCACACATGTTACACTTGCATAATAAAAAGATTTCCAATTGCATTTCAATAAACCATGAATTCTCAACACCCCAAGTTAACCGTGATGCACTAATTAACCTTCAAATCTTCCTAACGTTATTGAATTGGATGATTGCATACGACAACCCAAAACATTCCTCACAAGTCCCCTACATGATTGCATAATAGAGATACAAGCAAGAATCATTACGCTCTATGAAAATTATAAGTGTTGACGAGGCATTCGTTACTATGATTGCATGAAACTTATGCCAAGAATTCGTTTAACGCGATTGTTTATAAGCAACCTCCACTACTTGTGAATATAAGTTCGTAACTATTAGGTGAAACTCACTTATATTCTAGCGTCATATTCATGCATGAAAATTAAGCGTCTACTCTTAATAAACATACATAAATAAGTTATCAATCAAACAGTTAAACAAATTGAATCCACAACTTATGAAACGCAATTAGAAGTAATCAAATCAAAATGCAAGCATAAACATATATTTCGAATCCCCCCTAGCCAAGGGGGGGGGGGGTTTGTTCCTCATGATACAAAACAAAGAGAATCAAAGAAACACCTAAACATTCCAACAACTCAAACTTGAATTGTATGAACGTTTAGGCCCTCTTCTCTTCCATTCCTCATTCGTTCAAAACAAAGAGTACTGAAATTAAACATTGAAATCAAAGAAACACCTAAACATTCCAACAACTCAAACTTGAATTGTATGAACGTTTAGGCCCTCTTATCTTCCTCTTCGTTGTAGCACAAGGTCTAAGGATAGTTTGATGGTGTGAATGGTTTGTGTTTGTGACTGAAATGTGTATGGAAGAATGAATGAGAATGTAGGTGTAATGGATGCTTATTTATAGGCGAAATGGGGGGAACATGACAGCTAGGAGGGAATGTGGCTGCATGTTTGAATGATTAAAGGATGCATGTGGGTTGGAAATGCATGTGCAATGGCTGGAAATGCAATGAGTAATGCACGGCAAGGATGGGCTGTTTTGTGTTGTTGGTGTGTGAATGGGAATGTAATCTGAAATGGGAGAGCATGTGGGTGGAAATGCATGTGGGTTAAAGTGGAATGATGATGGGAGATGCATGTGGCTGATTTATGCATGTGATTAAAGGGAGTGCATGTTTGAATGATTAAAGGGACATGTGGGGGTGGAAATGATGAATGAAATGCATGTGAATGACAGCTAGATATGTTGATGAATGCATGTGACTTGTTTGTGGTGAGTGATTGTGCACGGCAAAGGGGGAGATTGAATGTGTGAATGATGGCAGATTATGTGGGTGAGTGTGTGGTTGGAAATGCATGTGGATGAATGATTTTGTTGGTTGAATTAAAGAATGGGAATGCAATCTGAAATGCATGTGAATTATGTTGGAAAGAAGGGGAAGTCACGGCACAAGGTAAGGGGGAGTGAATGTGGCTGAAATGCAAGGGGGAATGATGATGAATGCATGTGCAATGACAGCTAGGTTGGTTGTGGAAAGCTGGAATTGCACAAAGGGAATGCATGTGCACGGTTTTGTTGTGGAGAAAGGAATAATCTGGAAATGCAAGGTGAATGATTAAATGGCTGAATTGGATTAAAGAATGGGAGTGATGGGTTGGAAATGATGGTGGGTTATGCACGGCAATGATGAATGGGATGGGTGGATTTGTTGATGATTGTGTTGGTGATGAATGCATGTGGAATTGCAAGGAGGAAGGTATGGTTATGGTTATGATAAGTGATAAGTGAATGTTGATGATAAGTGATAAGTGAATGGTTTGATAAGTGATAAGTGGTGATGATAAGTAATGATATGTGATTATTATAAGTGATAAGTGGTGATGATAAGTAATGATATGTGGGAGTGTGGCTGAAATGAAGGAGTGGAATGTTGGAATGTTATGCACGGCTAAGGATATAGGAAAGGTTTAAATGTCCTAAAACTAAAGGGAACAAGGTTCCAACACTTTGGTCTTCAATTAGGTCTTCAATTTCGTCCAACACTTTGGCTCCAAGCATAAGCTATCCATCCTTAGCCCAAAAGTGCTCCAAAAGTCTCCAAAATGCATCTTTTTGCTCCTTTAGCCCTTTGGACCTACAAATACACGAAAATAGCTTAAAGTACTAAAATAACTAAAGAAACATAACGTAAATGCACGAGAACAAGCCATTTAAGTCGCATGAATATGCTCCTATCAAATACCCCCACACTTAGCTTTTGCTAGTCCTCGAGCAAAACAGAATAAAAACAAATAAACAAAACGACACTAAACACGTAAAACACAACCTAAACCTTCCAACAACCGTCTTAGGGATTTCCAATGCACATGACATGTTAAAAATCATCATTCTCACAGATTTTAGTCATCTTCACACTTAAGTACATTCTTAATCATAGTCACCACATCCTATTTCACAATTAAGCATTTAAAACCATGTTTTGAATGTAGTAACATGCCTTAGAGAATTTGCTCAATTCCTTACAAGATATGCACTCGATTTTCACTCAGATTTTCTAACTACACACCCTAATCTAGTCATATGTGAGAAGATTAATGAAAACGAACACTCACATATATATATATCACAAAGAGAGCAATTTCCGGAGTTAATAAGCATGTTTAGATATGATCTCATGAATGGAATGCTACCACTTAGATGCGAGAACCAGTGACACCATATGCTCATACCAAGTTCAAACTCCACAAATTGAAACACATAACACTCAAGATTGAAGTCATGGGTTGTAATGGGGCTTGGGGCGTGTGGATAACAAAGAAGGGATATGGAAAACAAAGGTTCTTAAAGAAATAGTGAGCAAAGCACTTGAATCAACTTAGAATTCACTTTTGAATGAAAACTCAACTTTTGAACAAAAAGGGAGAATTTAGACAATTTACGGCCAGAATTGGTGTTTTGGACCCTTTCTTCTATCACTCGTTCTTTCATTTTTTTCAAGCTCTTTTTTCTTTCTTTCTTTCTTTTTTTTTTTTTTTTTCTTTTCTTTTGAATCTCAAAACATACATAAACACTTAAACATTCTCTCCCCCACTCTCATTTTCTTGCATAATGTAACTCAAAAGGAATTCATTTAAGTCATGCTCATTATCTTTTTAAGACAAGGGTATGGAATGTCCTAATCTAGGCTAGGTGAGGAAAATGTGGGTTAACAAAGAATAAAGGCTAAACAAAGCTCAACGGGGGTAAAACTTACAACAAATACGAAATATGGGAAGTGAGGCTATTTGGCTATGGTGGCAACTACACAACTTCATCTTGATATATGTTATGCAAATCAATAACATGCTTTGAATGAAATGGGCATGAGTTCTAGCATTTGGAACTATATGATGAAACGCCTTCTAAGTAGTAACCAAGCAAAGAATAATGAGATTATGCAACGACTTTAGAAAACAAGAAATCACAGATTATACTCTCCAAAGAACGTTATAGGCTCAAGTCTCTCAGGGTTGTAGCGTTTGTTTGAGTTCCTTCCTTCAAGCATGTTACAAAAACGAATTTTTCTTTTATGATTGCATGTGAAGTCATACATTATAACCATAACCAAGCATATACCAAGAGTAAATCAAACTTTTCTCTATGTTTATAACTCTTTTTAACAGTCATGCACTTACAAACCAAATCCTTATCATTGTGTTGGAAGGTGACCTACGACACAAAAACGACTCAAAACACTCTTTTTAGGCTTTTCAAAACATGTTTTTCAAATTTTTATGTGATTTTCGAATTTTTAAGTCAAAACACACTAAACACACTTAAAAACAGCAAGAAACAACATTTGAAGTTATGGTGGATAGAACCCTCCGAATTTGCATCAAAACACTTTAGTTACCCCCCCTCCCCACACTTCAATCAAACATTGTCCTCAATGTTTAAAACACACCAAACAAAAGTAAACACATAAACAGCAACTAAACATACTAAATATGGTAGAATGTATCTAACAAAGAGAAGAGTTTAGAGATGCAAATCTGGTTATGGAGTGTAAATTCCATCTTCTCCTTGGTGATTGCAGTGAGGCTTCATCTTGAGTTTTTCCACAGGCTACTCTTGAACTGAGCTGGAGATTCTTTTGGTTTCCTCCGATCGTTGATTTTCCTTTGTGCTACTCTTGAACTGGGCAGCAGGATTCTTTTGGTCTCCCCCGAAGGTCTGAGCTTACTCCTTTTATCTGTTTCTTTGTTTAATCTCTCCAATTCGTATTGAAGAGGGTTAGAGGATAGCTCAGCATATGCTTGTCTCCTCATGCTTCAATGTATCATTTTCCTTTGCCTTACTTGCTCCCCTTTGCAGAAGTGGTCCCTTCTCTGGAAGTGTATCAACCGTTGAAGATGACTACTCGAGAGCAACGCTAGGTAAGCAACCAGGGAATAGTGTCCAGGTAGACTCCAAGTGCCGACTGATTGCTTCTTTCACTTTGCCATGCAGGTAATATCAAGGGCAAAGGAAAAGACAGGGAAAGAGCATGATATGAGATACCTTTGCTTTCGCCCTTGATGATATGAGATACCTTTGTTTTCGAAGAGGCAGCGAATGAATCCACATGCTTCGATCCACCGTTTCCTCTTGCCTCCTTTGTACTCCAGGCATTTGGTATCTTCTTTGGGGGATACATCCATGGTTGAAAATGTGTTCTCAAGAGAAGGAGAAAACTGAGCATGTTTGTGCGGGTTGGTTGCAGCTTACATTTTCGGCCGAGAAGGAATGTTATGCGTTTGTGGGTGTATGCCTCGCCATGAATGTTGATGTATATAGGAATTGTAATGCCAAATGGCAGTGCGGATGCGGCAATGTCTTCCACACGTTTTCTGAAAAGCCGGGAGCTTTTGACAAAGTTGCACTTGCTTTCTGGAAAGCCGGGAGCTTTCGGCTTTGTCACCCACGTTTGTCGGCTAAAGTGTGCAGCTGATTTCTCGCCTTCCACGCGTCTTCTGAAAAGCCGGGAGCTTTTGACAAAGTGGCACACGCTTTCTGAAAAGCCTGGATTGCGTCTGAAGAGCTGGCGATCTTTACGCCGGAAAATCCGGCTTTGAAGAGTGGTGTCTCTTCATTTCTGAATCGGTGAATGCCTCTCCTTTAATAGAGGTGATCGATCACCTCTATCATGCACACTCTGAAAATTGCCCAGAAATCGTCTCCGGCCTGTCGAGATTTCACTCCATCCAACCCTTCTCTTTTTAACTTCTTGAAAAATGGCTAGCTCATCTAACCCATCGAACATTTGCTTAGATTTGAGTCTAATCAATGATCCGGTTGCGCCGCGTCAGGATAAGGTATGGTGCCCGTCTTTCTTATCTTCTCATGGCCCTCTTACAGGTGAGGACTCTGTGATGACGGATGCAACAACGGCTACGATAGTAGCTCGGAACCTCCTCACTCCCAAAGATAGTCAGTTACTTTCAGGACGGTCCGATGAGTTGGTCGTTCAAGAGTCTTTGGCTCTTAGCGTTCAGTGCGCTGGCTCTGTGTCCAACATGGGCCAACGCCTTCTTGCTCGCTCCCGTCAGGTTGAATCCTTGATGGCGGAGGTGGAGAGTCTTACGCAGGAGATCAAACAGCTTAAGTACGAGAACCGAAGTTTGCACGTGCTTGCCAACAATTATTCGACAGGCATGAAGAGGAAGCTTGATGAGCTTGATGACCGTCAAAGGCTTGCAGCTTTCTTCCAGAGGCACCTTTTTCTTGGGTCATCCAGCGTTCCACCAAGGATTGGGGCCTTGAATGATCTATCTTCGGTGCCTCCCGCTCCTATGCCTCTTGCTCCGATGCCTTCTGCTCCGATGCCTCCTGCTCCGATGCCTTCTGCTCCGAGAGTGTTGCCACGTAGTGGGGCCTCACGTACACAAACCTTGTGAAGGCTCCATCTTTCTCTTTCTTTGTTAGATACAATTGTAATTTCTCGAAAAATCAATGAACAAGCTTTGTTTTATTCACTGTATTGGGTTGCCTCCCAAGTAGCGTTTTCTTTTACGTCTTGCAGCCGAACGAAGCCTTCTTAGGCTCAATTGGAACCCACGGCATGGAATTTATCTTTGAATGGGGGGTGATACTTGAGATGATCCGGTAATGGTTTAAATTCTAGAGTGGGTGCCTGGATCATTAACAGCATATCAGTATAAAACAAAATTGAAATTCGGGGAGGCGGCTTACGTGTGTGCTCTGACAAGAACTCAATGACAAACACCACTCCCTTGAAAGTTTCAGGGATATTGAACTTGGCCAGATTGCATGTGATGGTTATGACTTGTCCAATGTCGTCAAATTCAACTTCTTTGGGTTTTGTGGTTTCAAATATGTCCTCTTTGACGAATTCTTGATATTCCCCCGTCACATCTTGCTCTTGATTCTTTGAAAAGGATTCGAAGATGCCTTTCTTACCCTCTTCTTCCTTGGATTGCATGATCCTGCAAGGAATAGGGACATTCAGTGGAACGGGGTTAGAAATAATTAACTTTGGAACAACCTTACCTGAATTGGATAGCGTAGGAGCAATAGGTGTCTGCGGCAAAGGTGTTTCCTCTTCCTCAATTAGCAGCTCCTCATCCACTTCTAGGCTATGTTTGGACATTTTTAGGTTAGCTCCAACCTCCATAGCATTTCCCAAAGTGATAGCATTATGGATTTCAAAATCTTCCTTCGAGTTTTCAATAGTTGAGTTGGAGAGTTCACTTTGCTCTTCGAATTTGTTTCATGAACTCCATAATCTGCCCAATTTGCTCCTCCAATTTACCCAACTTCTTTTCTTGATTTTGTTCGTCCTTGTTTTGAGTTTGGACTTCATTGCTTTGGGCAGGTTGTGGTGGCTGCATAGGTGCTGTATAGAACTCCTCATATGGTTGCCAATATTCTCCTTGTTGAGCCTCCTCGACTTGGTTTTGTGAGCCCTGCACCGAAGAAATTAATTCATTAAGAGCTTGATTATAATCTATTGACAAACCTTGGTTTGGTTGGGCATATTGTATATGAGGTTGTGGTGGATGCATACACGTTGAATAGAACTCCTCATAGGGCTGCCAATATCCTTCTTATTGAATATGTTGAGGTTCCCACCACGTAGAGTTTGAATGATCACTCCAATCCGAATTGTAATTATTGGAAAACACGTCATTCCTTGATTGATTATGATCAAATGTACCAACTCTTTGCATTTGGTACTCTTCCATAAGCTGTGACAAAAGGGAAGCATTATCAAGTGCCATGTCTTGCGTCTAAAATCAACAAAATAAAACTAAAAAATATATACACACAAACGAAAATAAAACAATCAAGAGATTACCAAAGTTGCTAATCCCCGGCAACGGCGCCAAAATTTGATGCGAGAATTATACGCACACAAATTAAACCCTCTTTTTATCAATTGTAGTAAGTACGTAAGTAGGGATCGTTCTGGACCGGGGATTAGGAGGGATTGTTAATCACTTGGATTTGACTCAAAAACGTAAAAACATAATATAAAACACTATACTAGACTCAAAGAATGCAAAACTAAACTTTAAAACACCAAAACAAACCAAAATACTCAAAACAGCACCAAAACACTCAAAACTGCCTTAAAAACACTTTCTGGGCAGTTTTGAGCACTTTGAGTACTTTGGACGAATTTGGGTAATAACTTGAATCAAAACACTTAAAAACACAAACTAAGACACTTTCTAACTTATTTGGACAATACAAAGACTCAAAGGACTCAAAACAGGTTCAAAAGACTCAAAGGACTCAAAACAAGTTCAAAAGACTCAAAACTGCCTAAAAATACTAACTAGGCAGTTTCTGACCTTAAACCCAAATTTGGACGAAATTAAGTTGTAACTTGACTCAAGACTCTTAAAAACACAAACTAAATTGATTTCTAACTAATTTGACAATAAAGTAAAGGGGGATTTAGGGTTTGACGAAATTAAACTAAATGAACAAATTGCAATTAAAACAGAATGTAAATATGAAATGGATGAATTGGAATGAATGGATGCTAGCCAAGGGGTTCATCTCCACACATGTTACACTTGCATAATAAAAAGATTTCCAATTGCATTTCAATAAACCATGAATTCTCAACACCCCAAGTTAACCGTGATGCACTAATTAACCTTCAAATCTTCCTAACGTTATTGAATTGGATGATTGCATACGACAACCCAAAACATTCCTCACAAGTCCCCTACATGATTGCATAATAGAGATACAAGCAAGAATCATTACGCTCTATGAAAATTATAAGTGTTGACGAGGCATTCGTTACTATGATTGCATGAAACTTATGCCAAGAATTCGTTTAACGCGATTATTTATAAGCAACCTCCACTACTTGTGAATATAAGTTCGTAACTATTAGGTGAAACTCACTTATATTCTAGCGTCATATTCATGCATGAAAATTAAGCGTCTACTCTTAATAAACATACATAAATAAGTTATCAATCAAACAGTTAAACAAATTGAATCCACAACTTATGAAACGCAATTAGAAGTAATCAAATCAAAATGCAAGCATAAACATATATTTCGAATCCCCCCCTAGCCAAGGGGGGGTTTAGTTCCTCATGATACAAAACAAAGAGAATCAAAGAAACACCTAAACATTCCAACAACTCAAACTTGAATTGTATGAACGTTTAGGCCCTCTTATCTTCCTCTTCGTTGTAGCACAAGGTCTAAGGATAGTTTGATGGTGTGAATGGTTTGTGTTTGTGACTGAAATGTGTATGGAAGAATGAATGAGAATGTAGGTGTAATGGATGCTTATTTATAGGCGAAATGGGGGGAACATGACAGCTAGGAGGGAATGTGGCTGCATGTTTGAATGATTAAAGGATGCATGTGGGTTGGAAATGCATGTGCAATGGCTGGAAATGCAATGAGTAATGCACGGCAAGGATGGGCTGTTTTGTGTTGTTGGTGTGTGAATGGGAATGTAATCTAAAATGGGAGAGCATGTGGGTGGAAATGCATGTGGGTTAAAGTGGAATGATGATGGGAGATGCATGTGGCTGATTTATGCATGTGATTAAAGGGAGTGCATGTTTGAATGATTAAAGGGACATGTGGGGGTGGAAATGATGAATGAAATGCATGTGAATGACAGCTAGATATGTTGATGAATGCATGTGACTTGTTTGTGGTGAGTGATTGTGCACGGCAAAGGGGGAGATTGAATGTGTGAATGATGGCAGATTGTGTGGGTGAGTGTGTGGTTGGAAATGCATGTGGATGAATGATTTTGTTGGTTGAATTAAAGAATGGGAATGCAATCTGAAATGCATGTGAATTATGTTGGAAAGAAGGGGAAGTCACGGCACAAGGTAAGGGGGAGTGAATGTGGCTGAAATGCAAGGGGGAATGATGATGAATGCATGTGCAATGACAGCTAGGTTAGTTGTGGAAAGCTGGAATTGCACAAAGGGAATGCATGTGCACGGTTTTGGTGTGGAGAAAGGAATAATCTGGAAATGCAAGGTGAATGATTAAATGGCTGAATTGGATTAAAGAATGGGAGTGATGGGTTGGAAATGATGGTGGGTTATGCATGGCAATGATGAATGGGATGGGTGGATTTGTTGATGATTGTGTTGGTGATGAATGCATGTGGAATTGCAAGGAGGAAGGTATGGTTATGGTTATGATAAGTGATAAGTGAATGTTGATGATAAGTGATAAGTGAATGGTTTGATAAGTGATAAGTGGTGATGATAAGTAATGATATGTGATTATGATAAGTGATAAGTGGTGTGGTGATGATAAGTAATGATATGTGATTATGATAAGTGATAAGTGGTGATGATAAGTAATGATATGTGGGAGTGTGGCTGAAATGAAGGAGTGGAATGTTGGAATGTTATGCACGGCTAAGGATATAGGAAAGGTTTAAATGTCCTAAAACTAAAGGGAACAAGGTTCCAACACTTTGGTCTTCAATTAGGTCTTCAATTTCGTCCAACACTTTGGCTCCAAGCATAAGCTATCCATCCTTAGCCCAAAAGTGCTCCAAAAGTCTCCAAAATGCATCTTTTTGCTCCTTTAGCCCTTTGGACCTACAAATACACGAAAATACCTTAAAGTACTAAAATAACTAAAGAAACATAACGTAAATGCACGAGAACAAGCCATTTAAGTCGCATGAATATGCTTCTATCAGCCTTGATCAGACTCGATGCCTATTTCAGGTCCAAACAGTCACAGTCGATGCTTATTTCAAGTCCAAACAGTCAACTCAATGCTTTTTTTCAGGTCCAAACAGTGGCAATATCATGGGCGTAGAATGCCACCATAACTTTACAACTTACAACTATGCCATAGAAGTGCTTCCCGTATTTTCCTTATATACATAAATGGCTAATTTTCTTATCATTAAGGAAATCATCATGATTGCCCTTTGGTACCAAATTTCTTTTTGTTTCCGGATACTTCCGAGGTTAGAAACATTTAGTCACAATGAAAACCTGAAATTGAAAGCAAGTGACTATTTACCATAATGGTGGAAAGGTATTAAGCTCTTGCATGAAAAAGTGGGTTCAAATGATGACTAATCTAACATGTAATCTAATAATATTTATCATTTCAAAAAAAAAAAAAATTGAAAAGAGAAATGCATACTTATTGAATTTCATTTTAATTATTCAAGAAGTGTGTATTTAAAGAAAAAATTGAAATTTGATTATCCAATAATTTTATCAAACATCTATAAGGGAGCATTTTTTCTCACTATCATAACTATGGTATGCTCACCATGCACCTAATCAATTAACATGTGTCCATTCACTTAATTCTAGTTAACTTTCACATTAAATGTTACCTTTTCAATTTCGAAAAAAAATTAGCCGGTGGTGAGCAAAAATGTTCCCCTTCTATAACCATGGTGATTTAAGGTAGCGTTTGGTATGCGGATGGGATGGAACGGGACGGGACGGGACGGAATAGATGTTCTGTGTTATGTTTGGTATGCGCAGGATGGAACAGGACGGTTGTTCCGTCCTGCATTTGGTAGCACATGGACGGAATGGAACCAAAAGATTAAAATGACTAAAATACCCATGTTCCGTCTGTTGTTTGGTACAATTTTATGGGCGGAATGGGACATGACTCATTTTTTTTTTTTTTTTTTTTTTATAAGTTGTTCAAATTTGAACACTATTATCCATTATTTGTTTTTCTTGGTCCAAATTTTAATACGTATATGTTGTGTTCCACATGCAAACCCCTTTAAAATTTGTAATTTTTCCTGTTTTCTACACCTCCATTCGAATTTTCACCACAAACCCATCAAATTTTATTATGCAAATTGCAAAACCCACACCCCAATTCAATTTTTAGTCCCTTTTTTTGGTCCTTTCAATTGTGGGTTGTTGTTCAGGGAGTTCAGGTTCTACAAACATTAGAATTGGCCTTGTTTAGAAGGACACCCTTCTAAACATTCCTCATTGCAGGAACAAGGCAAACCACATAAGAGCACATAAATGTTGAAAAATATATAAGTTTAATGATCATGCATATCGTAAACGTTTTAGGGTTTAAACATTTAGAACTTAAACAAAGAAAATAAAATATGCATAACATAAACATGAAATATCCAAAATCAAACATTCGTCCTGACTTAAAAAACAAATAATGTCTTGCTAAAGCAATAATGAAAACACTAGAAGTTGATAAAGTTCCCCATACTAAAACCACAAATACTAAAACCCCAAATGCTCAAAGGCTCTCCATAAACAGTTCAATGAAATCTGGCTTCTGTGATTCATCCAATGGTCCAAATACCCATAAGATCGGTATCATTCACTAACTTCATTGAAATTCTTAACACCTAATCGTATGGGAGACCTATGGCCTGAAGCTCAGAAGATAGTCTAGCTTTTGCTTCTCTAAAAGTAAAACTTTCACCTAATTTCTTCATTTCAGTAACAACTTTATTCCAACCTTCACTGAAAACAGATACAATATTTGCATCACCATCATTCCTACTCCTCTTCCTCTTCCGAACAGGTTGAGAAGCACTAGATGTAGCAACAGAAGGAGATGGGGTAGGTGAAAGCGAAGGCATCTCGGAAGTCTCACAATCCTCACTTTCCAAACCCATATTTTCAATTGCATCTGCTACTAATTCAGCAATGCTACCCGTGGCTCGGTCTTTCCCAAACACCGTACATAACCGTGATACAACGGGAATGGCTTATTTGGTTTGCAAGATGCATTGGGATGTTTTTACAATAAGAACCCAAAGAAATCAAGGTTAAGACTTTCAAAGCAACTAATTGATAAAGAATAAGAAAAAAAAATTTACCATCACCCACTCCTGTAGTATTTTGTCACTATCCACAACAACACATTTTTTATTATCATCCTAACCAAATCCAGATGTATTCATCATGTCATATGCAGACGAATACTTTTCTTTCAAACGCTTCAATTTGTTTTGTATATGCTTCGGCTCTATATTAATGCCAGGAATCTGTTCTCTCATCTTGGAGGCAACCATTACAAAAGTACCAGCCTTAAAACTGCCGGTCTCACATCTAACACCATCAGCAACCATCTCCTCGAGGATGGTAAGTAGTACATCCTCCTCATGATCAATCCAATTATGTGAGGTGGCCATATAATCTATCAAAGAAACCATATATTACATAAGTAACACAAATAAACATAGATATAATGAATAGAAAACCACATTCATGTGTTGTTGTTTCCATTGAAATCTTTAAATTAGAAACACAATCAAATGACAATTACTAAATTTATATTAGTTGCACTAATCAATTACCAAATCAAAATTATTTGTCAACTGTACAAATTGAAAGCCACCAAATTAACGAATGGGGTTTTGCAGAAAGGCTTCCAAGATGAGTCAAATTTCCCTAAAAATGCATAGATCTTTTACAAATTGAAAACCAATTTCACAGAAAACAGATATAAATTAGGGTTTGCCCAAAGCTTAGGTTTATCAACCTCAGAGGTTTTAGCACTAGGTTTGCAGGACTGAGTACAACTACATGGAAGAAAACAACAATAGGAATGCAAGAAGCCGTAAAATCCTCAGAGGTCTTATAAAATCCTCTTTCAAAATCCTAACTAACTACACCTGATAGGAGCATATTTAGGCGACTTACTTAGCTTGTTTTCGTGCATCTATGTTGTTAATTCATAGTTGTTTTAGTAGTTTAAGCCATTTTCGTGTGTTTTTAGGTTCATATGGCTAAGGAAGCAAAAAGATGCATTTTGGAGCATTTTGGAGCAAAATTGGGCTTGGAATGGATAGCATATGATTGGAGCCAAAGTGTTGGACGAATTTGAAGGCCTTGTATTCATTTTGGACATAAAACAAAGGGCCTAGCCCATTCTCTCTTAAACCAACCCCAAGGCCATGCATTTCCTTCCAATTCCAAAGCCCACAATCACTTCAAAAGCCATGCAAAGAACCATCCATTCCATAAAAAAAACAATCCATCAATTCACATGCAAAACCACCATTAACACACATGCACCCAAACAAAGCCAACCTAGCTAACCCTACATGCATTCTTTATGCAACTCTTCATCATTCCACCATTCATTCTTTATTCCACAAACAAGTCACATGCATTTCCACCTTCCTACTTCATCATTTCACCACATTCTCCCTCTTTAACTCATTTCATTATTCATTCACTTTGCATTCATTCAATTCCACCCCACATGCACCCTTTATTCTTCATCATTGCAACCATGGCACATTTACACCAACAAAACAACTCCCATGCCATGGCCTACTCATATTCCCATTTCCTTTCCAACATCTCACATGCATTTCCACCTTCCCACTTCATCATTTCACCACATTCTCCCTCTTTAACTCACATGCATTCATTATTCATTCACTTTGCATTCCCTTTGCAATTACACCCCACATGTCCATTTAATCATTCAACCACATTCCCATTAACCACAAAACAAATCAAACAACACTACCCATGATTCCATCCATTCTCCACACCTTACCATCCTCAAACAAATGGCCAAGCCGAGGTGTCTAACCGAGAAATCAAACAAATTTTGGAGAAGACCGTTGGACCAACAAGGAGGGATTGGAGCTTACGTTTAGATGATGCACTGTGGGCATATCGTACAGCGTACAAAACACCCATTGGGATGTCACCTTTTCGGCTCGTCTATGGTAAGCCATGTCATTTGCTCGTAGAGTTAGAGCACAAGGCACATTGGGCCGTGAAGACTTTCAACATGGACATAGATGCAGCGGGAGTTCATAGGAAGCTCCAATTGAATGAACTTGAGGAGATTCGGAATGAAGCCTATGAGAATGCCCGGATGTACAAAGCCAAGACCAAAGCATTCCATGATAAAATGATTCGAACCAAGACCTTCACAGTTGGGCAGAAAGTGTTGCTTTTCAACTCTCGCCTACGTTTGTTTCCTGGTAAGTTGCGTTCTAAATGGATTGGCCCGTTTGTTGTTACTAACGTTTTACCTTATGGTACAGTCCACATAAAAAGCTTAAGGAATGGCGTAGAATTCAAGGTGAACGGGCATCGGTTGAAGCCATATTACGAGCATGATGTGGGGCAAGTGGTGGAAGACATTCCTTTCCATTCCGTGGGCTCAAATAAAGATTGAAGAGAGTATTCGTCCGGCTGCAAGACGTAAAAGAAAGCGCTACGTGGGAGGCAACCCATGCATCCGAATAGAGAAGAACTTGGAAACCCCTTTAAGAGATTTATTTTTATTCCTTTCCTTTTCTTTACTGCCTTTACTTTGCTTTCTTTATCGTATTTGTTTATTTGCTTGCTCTTTTGTGACTTTATGCTTAAAACATTGAGGACAATGTTTGATTTAAGTGTGGGGGGGTAAACAATTTGTTTTTGCATGAATTTCGTGGGATTTATTCACCTATCACTTAGAATGTTGTTTCTTGCTGTTTTAAACGTTTTTAGAGTGTTTTAGTGTGTTTTATAGTGTCTTGGCATAAAACTCCGAAAATTTGATAAAAATTTGAAAAAAAAAAAAAAAATTCTTTTGAAAAACCCAAAAAGATGTGTTTTTAGAGTCATTTGAGTCATTTTGGTGTTTGTTTGTGTCTTAGCGCTACTTGGGAGGCAACCCAATACAGTAAATAAAACTTTTGCTTGTTCATTGATTTTTTTTCGATAAATTACAATTGTGTCTAAACATGGCAGAAAGATGGAGCCTTTACAAAGGTTGTGTACGTGAGGCCCCACTACGTGGCAACACTCTCGGAGCAAGAG
The DNA here is from genome assembly GCF_019419815.1 of Pyrus x bretschneideri. NCBI lineage: Eukaryota > Viridiplantae > Streptophyta > Magnoliopsida > Rosales > Rosaceae > Pyrus > Pyrus x bretschneideri. Next base: position 150,567 of record NW_025999439.1, read on the forward strand.
GTCTCGGAGCAGGAGGCATCGGAGCAGGAGGCATAGGAGCAGGAGGCATCGGAGCAGGAGGCATAGGAGCGGGAGGCACCGAGGATAGATCATTCAAGGCCCCAAACCTTGGTGGAACGCTGGATGACCCAGGAAAGAGGTGCCTCTGGAAGAAAGCTGCAAACCGTTGACGGTCATCAAGCTCATCAAGCTTCCTCTTCATGCCTGATGAATAATTATTTGCAAGCACGTGCAAAGTTCTATTCTCGTGCTTAAGTTGTTTTATCTCTTGCTTCAGGTTCTCCACCTCCGCCATCAATGATTCAACCTGACGGGAGCGAGCAAGGAGGCGTTGGCCCATGTTTGACACAGAACCAGCGCACTGAACGCTGAGAGCCAGGGACTCTTGAACGGCCAACTCATCGGACCGTCCTGAAAGCAGCTGACTATCTCTGGGAGTGAGGAGGTTCCGAGCTACTATCGTAGCTGTTGTGGCGTCCTGCATCACGGAATCTTCACCTGTAAGAGGACCGTTAGAAGATAAGAAAGAAGGGCGCCATACGTTACCTTGAAGCGGCACGCCCGTATCACTGCGGAGACTCAATTCTAAGCTAAGGTTTGATGGGTTTGCCATTTTTTTTTTAAAAAAGTGTTCAAAGAGAAGGGGTGGACGGAGTAAATTTTCAAAGGGCCGGAAACGAGTTTCAAGAATGAGAAATCTTCAGAGTGTGTAAGTTGGCGGTGATCGATAGCTCTATAAAAAGCCAAGGCAACGCGTCCACCGATTCAAAAAGCCGGAATTTGAGGCGTAAAGTTCGGCGACGCTCCCTCAGCTTTTCAGAAAACGCGTTCAACACGTGGAGGCCATCATCGCAGCTACACGTCTTTAGCCGACAAGCGCAAAGTTCGGCGACGCTTTCTCTGCTTTTCAGAAAGCGCCTGCTCAGAAATCGAAGAGGCGTCTTCAAATATCGAAGAGTCGTCACTATTTCAAAAGGCCGGATTTGCGGGATCAAAACGTTTGTCGACAAGGGTAAGAGAACAGTACCACCACTTGCTATCCCTATATTTGTCGACTTTCATCTTTTATGGCAAGGCAAACCTGAAGAAAATGCCCAACTCTTTCTCACCTCTGAGGGCGCACTCCCAGCAAAGCCTTTCGAAACACTCACTTCTTTCTTCTTCCCCAAAGATGATACCAGATGCCTGGAGTACAGATGACCCAGGAGGAAGCAGCACAACAAATACATGTGCTGATTCATTCACCGCTTCTTCAAAAGCAAAGGTATCTCATATCATCAAGGTCAAAAGCAAAAGTATCCCATATCATGCTCTTTCCCTGTCTTTTCCTTTGTCTTTGTTATTAATCGCATAGCAAAGTGAAAGAAGCAATCAGCCGGCACTTGGAGTCTATCTAGACTCTATTCCCTGGTTGCTTACCTAGCTTTGCTGAGCTATCCTCTAACCCTCTTCAATACGAATTGGAGAGATTGAACAAAGAAACAGATAAGAGAAGGAAGCTCAGACCTTCGGGGGAGACCAAAGGAAGCCTGCTGCCCAGTTCAAGAGTAGCACAAAGGAAAATCAACGATGGGAGCAGCGCAGTTCAAGAGTAAGCCTGTGGAATCACAAAGATCCAAGCCTCACTGCAATCACCAAGGAGAAGATGGAACGAAAACTCCATAACCAGATTTGCATCTCTAAACTCTTCTCTTTGTTAGATACATTCTGCCATGTTTAGTATGTTTAATTGCTGTTTATATGTTTGTTTGTGTTTAGTGTGGTTTTTAACATTGAGGACAATGTTTGATTTAAGTGTGGGGGAGATACTAAAGTGTTTTGATGCAAATTCGTAGGGTTTTATCCACCATAACTTCAAATGTTGTTTCTTGCTGTTTTTAAGTGTGTTTAGTGTGTTTTGACTTAAAAATTCGAAAATCACATAAAAAATTTGAAAAACATGTTTTGAAAAGCCTAAAAAGAGTGTTTTGAGTCGTTTTTGTGTCGTAGGTCACCTTCCAACACAATGATAAGGATTTGGTTTCTAAGTGCATGACTGTTAAAAAGAGTTATAAACATAGAGAAAAGTTTGATTTACTCTTGGTATATGCTTGGTTATGGTTATAATGTATGACTTCACATGCAATCATAAAAGAAAAATTCGTTTTTGTAACATGCTTGAAGGAAGGAACTCAAACAAACGCTACAACCCTGAGAGACTTGAGCCTATAACGTTCTTTGGAGAGTATAATCTGTGATTTCTTGTTTTCTAAAGTCGTTGCATGATCTCATTATTCTTTGCTTGGTTACTACTTAGAAGGCGTTTCATCATATAGTTCCAAATGCTAGAACTCATGCCCATTTCATTCAAAGCATATTATTGATTTGCATAACACATATTCAAGATGAAGTTGTGTAGTGACCACCATCAAAGCCAAAAAGCCATGTGCCCTTAACTCATTTTGTGTTTAAGTTTAACCCCATTGAGCCGTGTTAGCCCATGTTCTTTGTTAACCCACTTTATCCTCACCTAACCTAGAATATGACCGTCCTTACCCTTGTTCTTGAAGCATAGTAAGCAATGAATTCCTTTTGATTAAGGTATTGCAAGAAAATGAGTTTGGGGGAAGGAATGCTTGTTCTTACGTTTATATGTATGTTTTGAGATTCAAAAAAAAAAAAAAAAAAAAAAAAAGTGAAAATAAGTAAGAATGAACTCACGAGCGTTGATGGTTGAAGAAAGGGTCCAAAAAGTGAATATGGCCCTAAAGTTTTGTGTGACTTTCCCTTGGGTGTTCAAAGTTGACTTCTGCGTTCTTAAGGGAATTCTAAGTGCCTGATTCAATACTTTGCTCACTATTGCTTTAAGAATGTTTGTTTACCCTTCACCTTTCATTGTTAGCCAATACCCTAGCCCCGTTACAACCCTTTGACTTCTATCTTGAGTGTTATGTATTTCAATTTGTGGAGTTTGAACTTGGTATGAGCATATGGTGTCACTGGTTCTCGCGTCTAAGTAGTAGCATTCCATTCATGAGATCATATCTAAACATGCTTATTAACTCCAGAAATTGCGTTCTTTGTGATACATATATGTGAGTGTTCGTTTTCATGTTTACATCAATCTTCTCACATATGACTAGATTAGGGTGTGTAGTTAGAAAATCTGAGTGAAAATCGAGTGCATATCTTGTAAGGAATTGAGCAAATTCTCTAAAGGCATGTTACTACATTCAAAACATGGTTTTAAATGCTTAATTGTGAACTAGTATGTGGTGACTATGATTAAGAATGTACTTAAGTGTGAAGATGACTAAATTCTGTGGGAATAATAATTTTTAACTTGTCATGTGCATTGGAAATCCCTGAAACGATTGTTGGAAGGTGTAGGATGTGTTTTACGTGTTTAGTGTCGTTTTGTTTATTTGTTTTTATTCTGTTTTGCTCGAGGACTAGCAAAAGATAAGTGTGGGGGAGTTTGATAGGAGCATATTTAGGCGACTTACTTAGCTTGTTTTCGTGCATCTATGTTGTTAATTCATAGTTGTTTTAGTAGTTTAAGCCATTTTCGTGTGTTTTTAGGTTCATATGGCTAAGGAAGCAAAAAGATGCATTTTGGAGCATTTTGGAGCAAAATTGGGCTTGGAATGGATAGCATATGATTGGAGCCAAAGTGTTGGACGAATTTGAAGGCCTTGTATTCATTTTGGACATAAAACAAAGGGCCTAGCCCATTCTCTCTTAAACCAACCCCAAGGCCATGCATTTCCTTCCAATTCCAAAGCCCACAATCACTTCAAAAGCCATGCAAAGAACCATCCATTCCATAAAAAAAACAATCCATCAATTCACATGCAAAACCACCATTAACACACATGCACCCAAACAAAGCCAACCTAGCTAACCCTACATGCATTCTTTATGCAACTCTTCATCATTCCACCATTCATTCTTTATTCCACAAACAAGTCACATGCATTTCCACCTTCCTACTTCATCATTTCACCACATTCTCCCTCTTTAACTCATTTCATTATTCATTCACTTTGCATTCATTCAATTCCACCGCACATGCACCCTTTATTCTTCATCATTGCAACCATGGCACATTTACACCAACAAAACAACTCCCATGCCATGGCCTACTCATATTCCCATTTCCTTTCCAACATCTCACATGCATTTCCACCTTCCCACTTCATCATTTCACCACATTCTCCCTCTTTAACTCACATGCATTCATTATTCATTCACTTTGCATTCCCTTTGCAATTACACCCCACATGTCCATTTAATCATTCAACCACATTCCCATTAACCACAAAACAAATCAAACAACACTACCCATGATTCCATCCATCTTCCACACCTTTCCAACCTAGCCACACCCTTTAATCATCCCCCCTTTAATTTATGATTTTATTTCCTAACCCTACATGCATTATTTATTCACTCTTCATCATAACAACCACATTCACTCTTAAACAATCATCCACATATTCTCCCATTCCCCCTATAAAAACCCATGCATTCATACACAAAGGGTCATCTCATCTCATTTCACAACACAACACCCCTCAAACACTTCCATTTCTTCCCTTCCCTTTCTCCTCCATTTCTTCCATTTCCATAATCCCCCAATCCATTCAACACACCAACAACATCCCTTAGTCCTTGTGCTACAACGAAGAGGAAGAGAAGAGGGCCTAAACGTTCATACAATTCACGTTTGAGTTGTTGGAATGTTTACGCGTTTCTTTGATTTCAATGTTTAAATTCAATTCTCTTTGTTTTGTAATATGAGAAGAGGAAGAGAAGAGTGCCTAAACGTTCATACAATTCAAGTTTGAGTTGTTGGAATGTTTAGGTGTTTCTTTGATTTCAAAGTTATGAGGAACTAAACCCTTTTTGGCTAGGGGTGATTTCAATACCATGATTATTTATGTAATATGAATTGATGAATTCCGGTTATGAACTCTTGATTCGTGAATGCAATTGGCTTAACTATTTGATGATTAACTTATTTGTGTTTGTTGATTAAGGGTCGACACTTAATTATCATGCATGAATATGTGGCTAAAGTTTAAGAAGGTTTCACATAATCGTTACTAACTTATACTTGAAAGTAGTGAAGGTCGCTTGTCACGATCGCGTTAAGTTTAATTCTTAGCATGAGTAACATGATGTCATAGTTGCAAGTGCTTTGTCAATGCTTATGGTTTTCATTATTCTTAATGATCTTCGATTGTATCTCTATTATGATGACATGTAGGGAACTTTTGAGAATGTTTTGGGTTGTCGAATGATGCCATCCAATCCAATAATATAAGGAAAATCTGAGGGTTAACTAGTGATGTCACGGTTAATTTGGGGCATTGTCGTTCATAATTCAATGAAGGAATAACTGGAAATTGATTCATATGCATAAATATCATGTGTGGAGAAAGAACCTCTAGCTAATTCACCAACCATCTTATTTCATCAATTACATTCTTGTTTCGTTATTTCAATTTTCATCAAACCTCAATCCCCCTTTTGCTTTAATGTGCAATATAGTTAGAAATCAATTTAGTTTGTGTTTTTAAAGCATTTTGATTCTTTTGGTTTGTCTTAGTGTTTTAACGTTTAGTTTCACATTCTTTGAGTCTAGTTTAACGTTTTATATTGTTTTTACGTTTTAGTTTAAATTCGTCCAAATCCAATTCCCCCCTATTTCGTTGAAGTCTTAGTCTTAATCTTTCTTATTTTTAGTTTTGCTTTCTTCGAGCATTAAATAGTGTTTTATATTGTGTTTTTATGTTTTTAAGTCAATTTAGAAGGTTTTAGCAAGCCCTCCTAATCCCCGGTCTAGAACGATCCCTACTTATACTTATACTACAATTGACAAAAAGAGGGTTTAATTTGTGTGCGTATAAATCTCGCATCAACACCCTAATTTTAAAATTTATTAACATTTAGTAACACAAATAAACATATCAAATAAGCCATAACATCTAGATAACTCCCAATTACCATATTACAATAACAAACATCTCAATAGTCTTGATGTTACAAATTTTCAAGCCAATTACAACAACTACATTGAGTCCACATCTCAATAAAAGGCAATTACAACAACTACCATGTTAACCAATTTCAAGCCCTCCTTCCTCTCCACTCATCATATATTTCTCTTGTAAGATCATCCCCCTATTGAGTCCATATCTGGCTTGACTCAACGGTTTCAATGTAGGCTAATACTTCTCGTAAATCTTCCCCTATAGGTAATTCATCAAATGCAAGCCTTGCATTTTCCTCAGGATCAACTGCCATATACATTTTGATAAAATTATGAAGTAAACTACATGCGGTGATCATTCGTCCCTAAATCTTGATTGGATAATGGGAAGGACTTCGTAAGATAGCCCAATGTCGTTTAAGGAGGCCAAAACATCTCTCAATGACATTCCTAGCACATGAGTCTTTCATATTAAAATATTCTTCATGACTCCTAGGTGCATGTGAATTGTCTTCCCACTCTTGCAAATGGTATCTAGTGCCTCTATACGGTGCCAGAAAACCCTCACCATTCGTACATTCGGAATCAACCAAATAGTATGTACCTATATTAGTTGATAATAAATTTTAGTTGTTGGCCAACAAAGGCAAGGAAAAATACTAGGTGCTTGTCTATCTTACCAGTTGGGACCTTGAGGCCATTAGCTTTAGTAACAGCATTACCAAGAACTCTCGAATTAGTAGCTGATCCCTCTTAACCAGATAACACATATATGAATTTGAGGTCATGTGTGCATACGCCTAACACATTAGTTGCTATATGACCCTTCCTTGTTCTATATCTTGGTCTATCGACATCAGGTACAGTGACCCCTATGTATGTTCCATCTAACGCTCCTAAGCAACCCTAGACAAAAGAAAAACTTATATTAATTAGCAATTACAAATAATTCTGTTATTAATGATTTTACTATGATTATTACCTTAAAGCATTTCCATCTCGATTCCGTGCAATCCTTTGGGATAGGGGTTGGTTTTGCAAACAACACATCTTGCAAACTGAGCAATGCACGCAATACTCTATGGACATATCGACTAATAGTTTCACCAGACCTAATGAATCTAACTTGCATTGACCTATTTTTATTGTGGTGGGCTAATATGTTAACAAAAGTAGCTACTTGCTCCTCTATTGTAACATGACCATCATCTACCAATCCACCACGAGTTTGTAGTAAATCACATAAAACTGCAAATGCATTCCTATCCATTCGCAGCTCCCACAAACAGTTAGTATCACTCAATCGCGTGATACGATTTATTTCCTCTCTCCTAACATGAAGTCTAATAAATGTCCTTTGCTCTAAACTAGCTATTTCCCGTTGTCTCCTTTGTTGTTGTCTATACCTCAACAATTGTGCATTCATAGTAAAGACTTGTGCCATTATAATCCAAAGAATTGAGTCTCATATTCATCCATACCTTCACATGCAAAAAAACAACACATGAATGAGTGGAGCATCAACATACGCTAAATTCATTTTAGATACTTGGACTTGGTAATAATGATAATATAATGTATAATAAAAAGCAAGGCCTGATAGGAGCATATTCATGCGACTTAAATGGCTTGTTCTCGTGCATTTACGTTATGTTTCTCTAGTTATTTTAGTCCTTTATGCTTCTTTTGTGTGTTTTCAGGTTCTAAGGGCTTAAGGAAGAAAAAAGATGCATTTTGGAGCATTTTGGAGCAAAATTGGGCTTGGAATGGATGGCATATGATTGGAGCCAAAATGTTGGACGAATTTGAAGGCCTTGTATTCACTTTGGACATAAAACAAAGGGCCTAGCCCATTCTCTCTTAAACCAAGCCCTTTGCCATGCATTTCCTTCCAATTCCAAAGCCCACAATCAATTCAAATGCCATGCAAATCCATATTCAACACCCTAAACTACAAGCATGCATCATCTCACCAAGCAATCAAACAAGCCACATGCATGTCCCTTTAATCATTCAACCACATTCCCACTTTCCTAGCTAACCCTACATGCATTCTTTATTCACTCTTCATCATTGCATTCATCACCAAAGAACTCCCCATCATTGCCATGCATTCCCCCTAATTCCATCCATCTTCCACACCTTTCCAACCTAGCCACATCCTTTAATCATCCCCCCTTTAAGTTATAATTTTATTTCCTAACCCTACATGCATTATTTATTAACTTTTCATCATGCATCCACATTCATTGCAACACAAAACACACACATGCACTTATTCTTTCATCATTGCACCACCAATTCACCCACATGCATTTCCAACCATTCACACCCCTTTAATCATTCTCCTAGCTATCATTCACATGCTCTCCCATCCATTCTCTCCCTATATGTTCCCTCCACTACTCCTATAAATACCCTTGCATTCTCATCATTCAAGGCATTCTTCATCTCATTCACAACACAACACTCTTCAAAATCATCCATTCTTCCCCCTTTGGCCGTGAGTTTCCCTTCCATTTCTCCTCCATTTCTTCCATTTCCATAAATTCCCCAATCCATTCAACACACCAACAACATCCCTTAAACCTTGTGCTACAACAACGAGGAAGAGAAGAGTGCCTAAACGTTCATACAATTCAAGTTTTGAGTTGTTGGAATGTTTAGGTGTTTCTTTGATTTCAAAGTTTCATTTTAATTCTCTTTGTTTTGTATGTATGGAAGAGAAGAGTGCTTAAACGTTCATACAATTCAAGCTTTGAGTTGTTGGAATGTTTAGGTGTTTCTTTGATTTCAAGGTTATGAGGAACTAAACCCCCTTTAGGTAGGGGGTGATTCGAAACTATGTTTATATTTGCAATATGAATTGATTAACTTTCGTTGGAATTTCATAAGTTGTGGATTCAATTTGTTTAACCGTTTGATTGATAGCTTATTTATGAATGTTTATTAAGAATGCGCGCTTAATTTTCATGCATAAATATGACGCTAGAATATAAGTGAATTTCACCTAATCGTTATGAACTTATATTCACAAGTAGTGGAGGTTGCTTATAAACAATCGTGTTAAACATATTCTTGGCACGAGTTTCATGCTCATCATAGTAACGAATGCCTCGTCAACACTTATAGTTTTCATAATGCTTAATGATCTTTGATTGTATCTTTATTGTGCTGTTCACGTAAAGGACTTTTGGAGAATGTTGTGAATTGCGTTGCGCAAACCCATCCAATTCATTAACTTAAGGAAAACTTGACGGTTAATTTAAGCGGACCTAATTAATCCGGAGTGTTGAGTATCATAACTTATCGAAAGACCAACTGAGAATCAATCTTGTATGCAAGTATAACATGTGTGGAGAAGAACCCCTTAGCTAGCCTTCATTCCATTCATTCCATCACAATTTCATATTTACATTCCGCTCAGTTTATTAACTTGTTTTGTTATTTCAAATTTCGTCAAATCAAAACTTTCCCCCCCCCCCTTTTACTTTCTTGTTCTTTAGTGCTTAGAATCTGTTTAGTTTGTGTTTTAAAGTATTTTGAATCAAGCCATAATCTTAAATTCGTCCAAAATTAGTTTTGAGTCTTTTGGTTTGTCTTAATGTTTTAAATTTTAGTTTTGCATTCTTTGAGTCTGGTTTAGTGTTTTATTTTGTTTTTACGTTCTTAAGTCAATTTAGAAGGTTTTAGCAAGCCCTCCTAATCCCCGGTCCAGAACGATCCCTACTTACATCAATACTACAATTGTCAAAAAGAGGGTTTAATTTGTGCGCGTATAGTTCTCGCATCAAATTTTGGCGCCGTTGCCGGGGATTAGCAACTTTGCTAGTCCCTTTTCTTTATTTTTATTTTTATTTTTTTTGTTTTTCGTGCATTCTTATTTCAGATTCTTAGTTTGTTTGTTTTCTTGTTTTTCAGGTACTGTGTATGACTCGTAGCTCTCGGCCTATTATAGAGAACATCTCCGACTTTGACGGTGATTTTGAACGCACTTTGAGGAGAACGAGGAGTCAACAAGAGCCACCACAACCTAGGCTTGAAGAGGACGAAGTAGGTGTAGAAGAAAAGCCCACTGACCAAATTTTTGAAGAAGAACAAGCCATGGCAGCAGATAATAGAACCATCAAGGAGCTTTCGGCCTCGGGTTTGGATAATGCATTGCCTCTTTGTATCCAATACCCCACGGCTGCAGAGGGGACGACTGAGGTGTTTGAACTCAAATCCAGTTTGTTACACCATATTCCGAAGTTCCATGGCTTGTCTATGGAAGACCCCAACAAACACTTGAAGGAGTTCGAGGTGGTTTGTTCGAGCATGACCCCCGTCACTGTGGATGGGAGTATATTGAAGATGAAGGCTTTTCCATTTTCACTTATGGACAAGGCCAAAGATTGGCTCTACGAACTAGCCCCAGGAACGGTGACTTCGTGGGAGAGTATGAAGCGTGCTTTCTTGGAGAAATTCTTCCCTACTTCAAGAGTGATTCTCCTACGGAAGAAAATTAGTGGTATTCAACAGAATTATGGTGAGACATTCCCGGCTTATCATGAGCGCTTCAAGGGCCTTGTAGCTTCATGTCCTCAACATCAAATGAAGGAGGAACTTCTCCTTCAATATTTCTATGAGGGCCTCCTTCCTATCGAACGTCAAATGCTTGATGCCTCAGCGGGAGGAGCATTGGTGGACAAAACACCAAGGGATGCCAAGATTCTCATAGCCAACCGAGCACTCAACGCTCAACAATATGAAGGAGTGGGCCAAAGGGAAGCCCCACGGCAACAAAGTGTAAATGAGGTGAGTGCTATTTCTGAAATTCAATCACAACTTGCTAATCTTACTTCTCTTGTTTCTCAGGTTGTGAATGGTCCAAAAGCACAAGAACACCAAGTTTGTGGCGTGTGCTCAATTCAAGGGCATCCATCCGACAAGTGCCCTCAACTAATCGAGAATGGTGGGTGGGAATCTGCCAATGCAATTGGGTTCCAAGGACAAAATCAACACAACCCATACTCGAACACTTACAATGCCGGATGGAGGGACCATCCAAACTTCAAATGGAGGGAGCCACAACAAGCTGCCCAACAAGGAGGATTTAGGCCAAACCCCCCTGGGTTTTATTCCAAGCCGTATGCGCCCCAACAATCCCAACAACCTTCGACATCATCTCATTCAGGTACGTCCTTGGAAAGTAATCAAGCTATGCAATTACTAACCTCTATTTCGCAGGGGTTGCAAAATCAAAACAACCGGATAGAAAATAACGAGAAGGAGATGATGGATATGAAGAAACAAATGGGGCAGATTTCTGAGTTCCTTGGACAGATTAGAGATAAAGGAAAGCTTCCTAGCTCAACCACAGTCAATCCAAAGGGAGGATTCGAATCCGCCAAGGCCATCACCCTAAGGAGTGGAAAAGAAGTTGGGACTGAGCCAAACAATTCCAAATCTGCCCAGGAAGTAGATGAAGAGACGACACAACCTAAGGAAGTGTCTAGCTCACCCACGGAAAGAGTGAAAAACCCAATGCCGCAGGCCTCCAATTACCCTAACTCGGCCAAATCAGGTAATTTAAGTTCAAATTCATGTACTTCACGTCCTAATCTGCCCAATGTACCTTTTCCTCGCAGGTTCATGCAAGAAAAAAAGGAAGAAAGCGAGAAGGACATTCTTGAAACGTTCCGGAAGGTGCAAGTGAACATACCGCTTCTCGATGCAATCAAACAGGTTCCAAAGTATGCTAAATTCCTCAAGGACCTATGCAATACAAAGAGAAGAAGGGCAAACAAAGAGGTAGTTAAGGTAAGCGAGAATGTGTCCGCTGTTTTGCAACGTAAACTACCTACCAAGTGCAAAGACCCCGGTAGTTTCACGATTCCTTGTTTGATTGGACATAATCGTTTTGAACATGCCATGCTTGATTTAGGTGCATCCATAAATGTCATGCCTTATTCCATTTATGCATCAATGAACCTTGGCGAGTTAAAACAAGATGGCGTTATAATTCAATTGGCCGATCGTTCTAACGCTTATCCCAAGGGAGTCCTTGAGGATGTTTTAGTGCAGGTCAATCACCTTATTTTCCCCGCAGATTTCTATGTTTTAGACATGGAGGATTCAAGCCATGCTCCATCATTGCCAATCTTGCTAGGCCGTCCCTTCATGAAAACAGCAAGAACAAAGATTGATGTGTATACGGGAACATTGACCATGGAGTTTGATGGGGACATTATTCATTTTAATCTTTCTGAAACCATTAAACATCCAATTGAGGACCATTCTTGTTTTGCTATTGATATTGTTGATTCTTTGGCACAGGTGCATTTGGATCAAATGAACGAAGATGCACTTGAAGTAGCCTTAACCCACGGCATGCAATCTGACCATATTACCGTACCCCCTTGTGATGAAGTACTTGAAATGGTCGCTGCCCTCGAGTCATTGCCCTTCCACTCTGGTAAGTCTCCAATCTCACTTTTAGATTCAGTTTTGACTAACAAGTTACTTCCATCAACTGAGCAGCCACCTACACTTGAGTTAAAGCCATTACCTAGTCACTTGAAGTATGTGTTCTTAGGCCAAGATCAAACGCTACCCGTCATCATTTCAAACTTAATCACGGCTCAAGAAGAAGACAAGTTGATAAGGGTGTTAAAAGAGCACAAATCTGCCATTGGATGGACTTTGGCGGATATCAAAGGCATTAGTCCCACCACGTGCATGCATCGCATCCTTTTGGAGGAGGAAGCCAAGCCATCTCGTGAAGCTCAACGTCGCCTTAATCCACCTATGATGGAAGTAGTGAAAAAGGAGGTTATAAAATTACTTGATTGTGGTGTTATATATCCTATTTCTGATAGTCGTTGGGTGTCACCTGTGCAGGTTGTTCCAAAGAAGTCTGGCGTCACAGTGGTGAAGAATGAAGAACAAGAGCTTGTCCCCACTCGTGTTGTGACTGGTTGGCGTGTTTGCATTGATTACAGGAAGTTAAATGCCATGACAAGGAAGGATCACTTTCCATTACCATTCCTCGACCAAATGTTGGAAAGGTTAGCCGGTTATGAATTTTATTGCTTTCTTGATGGATATTCCGGATATAACCAGATTGTGATCGCTCTGGAGGACCAAGAGAAGACAACATTTACGTGCCCCTTTGGCACTTTTGCATATAGACGCATGCCATTTGGCTTGTGCAATGCTCCGGCGACGTTTCAACGATGCATGGTGAGTATATTCTCTGATTATGTGGAGAAGATTATTGAGATATTCATGGATGATTTTAGCGTGTTTGGAAATTCATTTGATCATTGCTTGAATAATCTGACTTTAATCTTGAAACGTTGTGTTGAAACGAATCTTGTACTTAATTGGGAAAAATGCCACTTCATGGTTAATCAAGGTATTGTTCTAGGCCATATCATTTCTGAAAAAGGCATTGAAGTAGATAAATCTAAGGTAGACCTTGTTCACCACTTACCCTCTCCAACTTCGGTTAGAGAGGTTCGTTCGTTTCTTGGCCACGCAGGTTTTTATAGGCGTTTCATTAAGGATTTCTCCAAGATTGCACAGCCACTATGCCGGTTACTTCAGAAAGAGGTGGTTTTCGAGTTTGATGAAGCATGCTCCACGACATTCCAGCACTTGAAGGAAGCTCTCACTTCGGCTCCTATTATCACACCTCCAGATTGGAGCCTTCCATTCGAGTTAATGTGTGATGCGTCGGACTATGCCATTGGTGCTGTTTTGGGACAGCGAAAGAATAAGCAACCCCACGTTATCTATTATGCTTCTAGGACACTAAATGATGCTCAATTAAATTATTCAACCACTGAGAAAGAATTACTTGCTGTGGTTTTTGCATTAGATAAGTTCCGATCTTACTTACTTGGTACTAAAGTTGTTATTTTTACTGATCATGCAGCTCTCAAATATTTGCTCACGAAAAAGGAGGCCAAGCCTAGATTGATTCGATGGATGTTGCTTCTACAAGAGTTTGACATTGAGATTAGGGATAAGAAGGGCGTGGAGAATGTGGTGGCTGACCACCTAAGCCGAATGGTGCATGAGGAAGCAATGCCAATTTCTGAAACCTTTCCCGATGAACAATTAATGTCTATCCAGGTAAGTGAGCCTTGGTACGCAGATTTGGTGAACTTTTTGGTGTCTAAACGTACCCCTAGCACACTTAATAGGAATCAATGTGATAAGCTTAGAAAGGATGCTAGGTTTTATGTTTGGGATGACCCGTACCTTTGGAAATTTTGTCCCGATCAGATTGTCCGACGTTGTGTGAATGAATCTGAGTTTCAATCTATTTTAACATTTTGTCATTCATATGCATGTGGGGGACATTTTGGCACCCAACGCACTGCCCTTAAAGTCTTAGAATGTGGGTTTTATTGGCCAACCATCTTTAGGGATGCTAGGACGTTTTGCCTTACATGTGATCGGTGTCAAAGAATGGGTAATATAAATGCTAAGGATCAAATGCCACAAACCCCTATACTTTCTGTTGAAATATTTGATGTGTGGGGCATTGATTTTATGGGTCCTTTTCCTTCATCACATGGTTTTCTCTATATCTTGTTGGCAGTGGATTATGTTTCCAAATGGGTGGAAGCAAAAGCCACCCGTACTAACGATTCCAAGGTAGTTGCAGATTTTGTGAAATCTAACATTTTTGCTAGGTTCGGAATGCCTCGAGTTCTTATAAGTGATGGAGGCTCACATTTCTGTAATCGTACAATTGAGGCCTTGCTCAAGAAGTACAACGTTACACATAGGGTGTCCACACCCTATCATCCTCAAACAAGCGGGCAAGCCGAGGTGTCGAATCGGGAGATAAAACAGATTCTTGAGAAGACAGTGGGTCCAACAAGAAAAGATTGGAGCTTAAGGCTAGAAGATGCATTGTGGGCCTATAGGACCGCCTACAAAACACCCATAGGAATGTCCCCCTTTCGGCTTGTTTATGGCAAGCCATGTCACTTGCCTGTGGAATTGGAGCACAAGGCTCATTGGGCCGTGAGGAAGTTCAACATGGATGTGGATGCAGCGGGAATTCATCGTAAGCTTCAATTGAATGAACTTGAGGAGATACGGAATGAAGCTTATGAGAATGCTCGCCTTTACAAGGAAAAGACGAAGGCCTTTCATGATAAGATGATTCGCACCAAGTCCTTCTCTGTTGGACAGAAAGTGTTGTTGTTTAATTCTCGTCTTCGTCTATTTCCGGGTAAATTACGTTCACGTTGGATTGGACCCTTTGTTATTACTAACGTTTTTCCTCATGGTGCAGTCCAAGTTCGTAGCTTCAAAACAGGTCAAGAGTTTAAGGTGAACGGGCATCGTTTGAAGGCCTATTATGAGAACTTTGTGGAGCACACCGTGGATGACACCCCCTTGTGTACCGTGGGCTCCAATTTGGAGTAAATGGATTCTTCGTCCGGCTGCAAGACGTAAAAGAAAGCGCTACTTGGGAGGCAACCCAATACAGTGAATAAAGCTTTTTCATTGATTTCCGAGTGATTGTAATCCAAAAAAAAAAAAAAAAAAAAAAAAAAAGTGAGCTTGTTCATTAATTTTTGAGAAATTACAATTGTATAAAAACATGGCAGAAAGATGGAGTCTTCACAAAGGTTGTGTACTTGAGGCCCCACTACGTGGCAACACTCTCGGAACAAGAGGCATCGGAACAGGAGGTCTCGGAACAGAAGGCATTGGAGCAAGAGGCATCGGAGAAGAAGGCATAGGAGCGGGAGGCACCAAAGATAGATCATTCAAGGCCCCAAACCTTGGTGGAACGCTAGATGACCCAGGAAAGAGATGCCTCTGGAAGAAAGCTGCAAGCCGTTGACGGTCATCAAGCTCATCAAGCTTCCTCTTCATGCCTGTTGAATAATTGTTGGCAAGCACGTGCAAACTTCGGTTCTCGTACTTAAGCTGTTTGATCTCCTGCTTAAGACTCTCCACCTCCGCCATCAAGGATTCAACCTGTCGGGAGCGAGCAAGAAGGCGTTGGCCCATGTTGGACACAGAGCCAGTGCACTGAACACTCAGAGCCAGGGATTCTTGAACGGCCAACTCATCGGACCGTCCCGAAAGCAGCTGACTGTCTTTGGGAGTGAGGAGGTTCCGAGCCACTATCGTAGCTGTTGTGGGATCCATCATCACAGAGTCCTCATCTGTAAGAGGGCCATGGGAAGATAAGAAAGACGGGCACCATACCTTACCCTGATGAGACGCGACCGGATCACTGCTTAGACTCAAATCTAAGCAAAGGTTTGATGGGTTGGATGAGCTAGCCATTGTTCACGAAGTTAAAAGAGAAGGGGTGGACGGAGTAGATTTTCAAACGGGCCGGAGACGATTTCTGGGCAATTTTCAAGTGTGCATGCTAGAGGTGATCAATCACCTCTATTAAAGGAGAGGCGTTCACCAATTCAGAATGAAGAGACACCACTCTTCAGAACCGGAATTTTCGGCGTAAAGATCACCAGCTCGTCAGACGCAATCCCAGCTTTTTAGAAGACGCGTGGAAGGCGAGAAATCAGTTGCACTTTAGCCGACAAGTGTGGGAGACAAAGCCGAAAGCTCCCGGCTTTCCAGAAAGCGTGTGCATATTTGTCGAAAACTCCCGGCTTTGCAGAAAACGCGTGCCACGTGTCAAAAGATCTCAGACAGAGCCGCATCCGCGCTACTACGTGTCGTTCAGAAATCGAAGGGGCGACTGCTCAGAAATCGAAGAGGCGTCTTCAAAGATCGAAGAGTCATCACTATTCCAAAAAAGCCGGATTTGCGGGATCAAAACGTTTGTCGACAACGGTAAAAGAACAGTACCACCACTTGCTATTGAATTCCCTATACATGTCGACCTTCATTTTTTTTGGCAAGACAGAACTGAAGAAAATGCCCAACTCTTTCTCACCTCTGAGGGTGCACTCCCAGCAAAGCCTTTCGAGATACTCCATTCTCTCTTCTTCCCCAAAGATGATACCAGATACCTGGAGTACAGATGATCCAGGAGGAAGCAGCACAACAAATACATGTGCTGATTCATTCACCGCTTCTGCAAAAGCAAAGGTATCTCATATCATCAAGGGCAAAAGCAAAGGTATCTCATATCATGCTCTTTCCCTGTCTTTTCCTTTGTCCTTGATATTATTTGCATGGCAAAGTGAAAGAAGCAATCAGCCGGCACTTGGAGTCTATATGGACTCTATTCCCTGGTTGCTTACCTAGCTTTGCTAAGCTATCCTCTAACCCTCTTCAATACGAATTGGAGAGATCGAACAAAGAAACAGATAAGAGGAGGAAGCTCAGACCTTCGGGGGAGACGAAAGGAAGCCTGCTGCCCAGTTCAAGAGTAGCACAAAGGAAAATCAACGATGGGAGCAGCGCAGTTCAAGAGTAAGCCTGTGGAATCACAAAGATCCAAGCCTCACTGCAATGATCAAGGAGAAGATGGAACGAACACTCCACAACCAGATTTGCATTTCTAAACTCTTCTCTTTGTTAGATACATTCTGCCATGTTTAGTATGTTTAATTGCTGTTTATATGTTTGTTTGTGTTTAGTGTGGTTTTTAACATTGAGGACAATGTTTGATTTAAGTGTGGGGGAGTTATTAAAGTGTTTTGATGCAAATTCGTAGGGTTTTATCCACCATAAACCTCAAATGTTGTTTCTTGCTGTTTTTAAGTGTGTTTAGTGTGTTTTGACTTAAAATTTCGAAAATCACATAAAAAATTGAAAAACATGTTTTGAAAAGCCTAAAAAGAGTGTTTTGAGTCGTTTTTGTGTCGTAGGTCACCTTCCAACACAATGATAAGGATTTGGTTTCTAATTGCATGACTGTTGAAAAGAGTTATAAACATGGAGAAAAGTTTGATTTACTCTTGGTATATGCTTGGTTATGGTTATAATGTATGACTTCACATGTAATCATAAAAAAAAAAAAAAAAAAAAAAAAAAAAAAAAAAATTAGTTATGTAACATGCTTGAAGGAAGGAACTCAAACAAACGCTACAACCCTGAGAGACTTGAGCCTATAACGTTCTTTGGAGAGTATAATCTGTGATTTCTTGTTTTCCAAAGTTGTTGCATGATCTCATTATTCTTTGCTTGGTTACTACTTAGAAGGCGTTTCATCATATAGTTCCAAATGCTAGAACTCATGCCCATTTCATTCAAAGCATGTTATTGATTTACATAACATATTCAAGATGAAGTTGTGTAATTGCCACCATAGCCAAATAACCTCACTTCCCATATTTCGTATATGTTGTAAGTTTTACCCCCGTTGAGTTTTGTTTAGCCTTTATTCTTTGTCAACCCACATTATCCTCACCTAGCCTAGTTTAGGACAATCCACACCCTTGTTCTTAAAAGATAGTGAGCATAACTTAAATGAATTCCTTTTGAGTTACATTATGCAAGAAAATAAGTGTGGGGGAAGGAATGCTTGTTCTTAAGTATGCTTTGAGTTTCAAACAGAAAAGAAAGAAAGAAAGAAAAAAAAAAAAAAAAAAAAAAAAAAAAAAAGAGCTTGAAAAATGAAAGAATGAGTGATTGAAGAAAGGGCTCAAAACACCAATTCTGGCCCTAAATTGTCTCCCTTTTTGTTCCAAAGTTGAGTTTTCATTCAAAAGTAAATTCTAAGTTGATTCAATTGCCTTGCTCACTATTTCTTTAAGAACCTTTGTTTTCCATATCCCTTCTTTGTTATCCACACACCCCAAGCCCCATTACAACCCGTGACTTCAATCTTGAGTGTTATGTGTTTCAATTTGTGGAGTTTGAACTTGGTATGAGCATATGGTGTCACTGGTTCTCGCGTCTAAGTAGTAGCATTCCATTCATGAGATCATATCTAAACTTGATTGTTAACTCCAGAAATTGCGTTCTTTGTGATACATATATGTGAGTGTCGTTTTCATGTTTACATCAATCTTCTCACATATGACTAGATTAGGGTGTGTAGTTAGAAATTCTGAGTGAAAATCGAGTGCATATCTTGTAAGGAATTGAGCAAATTCTCTAAGGCATGTTACTACATTCAAAACATGGTTTTAAATGCTTAATTGTGAACTAGTATATGGTGACTATGATTAAGAATGTACTTAAGTGTGAAGATGACTAAAATCTGTGGGAATGATGATTTTTAACTTGTCATGTGCATTGGAAATCCCTAAGACGGTTGTTGGAAGGTTTAGGTGTGTTTTACTTGTTTTGTTTCGTTTCGTTTTGTTTTGTTTTTCTTTCTGTTTTGCTCGAGGACTAGCAAAAGATAAGTGTGGGGGAGTTTGATAGGAGCATATTCATGCGACTTAAATGGCTTGTTCTCGTGCATTTACGTTATGTTTCTCTAGTTATTTTAGTCCTTTATGCTTCTTTTGTGTGTTTTCAGGTTCTAAGGGCTTAAGGAAGAAAAAAGATGCATTTTGGAGCATTTTGGAGCAAAATTGGGCTTGGAATGGATGGCATATGATTGGAGCCAAAATGTTGGACGAATTTGAAGGCCTTGTATTCACTTTGGACATAAAACAAAGGGCCTAGCCCATTCTCTCTTAAACCAAGCCCTTTGCCATGCATTTCCTTCCAATTCCAAAGCCCACAATCAATTCAAATGCCATGCAAATCCATATTCAACACCCTAAACTACAAGCATGCATCATCTCACCAAGCAATCAAACAAGCCACATGCATGTCCCTTTAATCATTCAACCACATTCCTACTTTCCTAGCTAACCCTACATGCATTCTTTATTCACTCTTCATCATTGCATTCATCACCAAAGAACTCCCCATCATTGCCATGCATTCCCCCTAATTCCATCCATCTTCCACACCTTTCCAACCTAGCCACATCCTTTAATCATCCCCCCTTTAAGTTATAATTTTATTTCCTAACCCTACATGCATTATTTATTAACTTTTCATCATGCATCCACATTCATTCCAACACAAAACACACACATGCACTTATTCTTTCATCATTGCACCACCAATTCACCCACATGCATTTCCAACCATTCACACCCCTTTAATCATTCTCCTAGCTATCATTCACATGCTCTCCCATCCATTCTCTCCCTATATGTTCCCTCCACTACTCCTATAAATACCCTTGCATTCTCATCATTCAAGGCATTCTTCATCTCATTCACAACACAACACTCTTCAAAATCATCCATTCTTCCCCCTTTGGCCGTGAGTTTCCCTTCCATTTCTCCTCCATTTCTTCCATTTCCATAAATTCCCCAATCCATTCAACACACCAACAACATCCCTTAAACCTTGTGCTACAACAACGAGGAAGAGAAGAGTGCCTAAACGTTCATACAATTCAAGTTTTGAGTTGTTGGAATGTTTAGGTGTTTCTTTGATTTCAAAGTTTCATTTTAATTCTCTTTGTTTTGTATGTATGGAAGAGAAGAGTGCTTAAACGTTCATACAATTCAAGCTTTGAGTTGTTGGAATGTTTAGGTGTTTCTTTGATTTCAAGGTTATGAGGAACTAAACCCCCTTTAGGTAGGGGGTGATTCGAAACTATGTTTATATTTGCAATATGAATTGATTAACTTTCGTTGGAATTTCATAAGTTGTGGATTCAATTTGTTTAACCGTTTGATTGATAGCTTATTTATGAATGTTTATTAAGAATGCGCGCTTAATTTTCATGCATAAATATGACGCTAGAATATAAGTGAATTTCACCTAATCGTTATGAACTTATATTCACAAGTAGTGGAGGTTGCTTATAAACAATCGTGTTAAACATATTCTTGGCACGAGTTTCATGCTCATCATAGTAACGAATGCCTCGTCAACACTTATAGTTTTCATAATGCTTAATGATCTTTGATTGTATCTTTATTGTGCTGTTCACGTAAAGGACTTTTGGAGAATGTTGTGAATTGCGTTGCGCAAACCCATCCAATTCATTAACTTAAGGAAAACTTGACGGTTAATTTAAGCGGACCTAATTAATCCGAAGTGTTGAGTATCATAATTTATCGAAAGACCAACTGAGAATCAATCTTGTATGCAAGTATAACATGTGTGGAGAAGAACCCCTTAGCTAGCCTTCATTCCATTCATTCCATCACAATTTCATATTTACATTCCGCTCAGTTTATTAACTTGTTTTGTTATTTCAAATTTCGTCAAATCAAAACTTTTCCCCCCCCCTTTTACTTTCTTGTTCTTTAGTGCTTAGAATCTGTTTAGTTTGTGTTTTAAAGTATTTTGAATCAAGCCATAATCTTAAATTCGTCCAAAATTAGTTTTGAGTCTTTTGGTTTGTCTTAATGTTTTAAATTTTAGTTTTGCATTCTTTGAGTCTGGTTTAATGTTTTATTTTGTTTTTACGTTCTTAAGTCAATTTAGAAGGTTTTAGCAAGCCCTCCTAATCCCCGGTCCAGAACGATCCCTACTTACATCCATACTACAATTGT
Source organism: Pyrus x bretschneideri (assembly GCF_019419815.1). Lineage (NCBI taxonomy): Eukaryota > Viridiplantae > Streptophyta > Magnoliopsida > Rosales > Rosaceae > Pyrus > Pyrus x bretschneideri. The sequence goes on from NW_025999439.1 coordinate 172,002, forward strand.
CAAAAAGAGGGTTTAATTTGTGCGCGTATAGTTCTCGCATCAAGGCCCAACAACCTATACAACGCAAAATAGTTCACTTGGAGGGTTTGGTTTAGACTAATGAAGTAAGTCATTGAAATTAAAAGGAAGTAATAATATATAATGTTTATGGATGTTGCTTTCTTAGCCTAAAACTATTGAGCCGTATGATCATCATGAACTCACATGCTCAGTGAGAAATATGACAACAAGGTCCCACACTTTTTGCAAGGGTAATGATCTACTCAACAACATATCAAATTTTCTCTAACTTCAAATTCTCTTCACTTTTCCATCCATCTAAAGAATTATGAACACATAAAACCGATAATAAAATTTTGAGAACTTCCACAAGAAATGGGAAGGAAGAAAATAGAAGGGAGATGGAGTGAAACCTTGAGCAATTTGAGCACGCCGCTTTTCTTTGGTTGACTCTTGATAAGCCTGTTATAGATAACAAACCTTAAGTTTTTAGAACAAATAAGATACTGATTGCATAACAAAAAAGTTGACATGAGATTTATATTCACATATCTAGCTCAGTTCCTTCTGCGTGGGATTACGTTTTACGATTCATCAAATATGCACTTCTCAAAACCTAAAAAGCATTTCTAAATAATGAATAAATATAGCAACAGTAATATGGAACTACAGCAAAAGCAAAACATAAAATTTCCAGATGAATGTTCATGTTTCCCTGAGACCTCATTTGTGAAGAGTCAGATATGGTTTTTGTAGAATGTTACAACCCCTTAGTTTTATGGTTAGAATTCAAAACTAAATATTAGGCTTTATAACCAAGTTAGTGGTATTTCCATACAATTTATGAATTGATTCTAGAGCTTTCTTCTTTTATAGCTTCCTCATATACATAGACAACTTTTAAATCTTCAGTGATTTACTATTTTAATCAATATTACTGTGATAAAAAGATATTGGTCGACAAGAGATCAAGGGGTTAGGAAAAAACAAAAAATGCTACAAAAAAAATATATATTTGTCCATTTCATGCTTAATTAATATATTTGTGGACTTAAGCACTAAGCCACACCAGTATAATTAAGCATTTTCAAAGTTTCTACTTATTAAAGTTCAAGCACTCATTTAGTGTTACTTATTACTTCACACATCTCCAGATACATGGAGGATGCGATTTCACTCAACACAAACAGCCCACGTACCCATATAACATAATCAGCATGGTTTTCTGGCAACTGGGTTTCTCCTCGTAATTTCAAATTTCAAAAGCACTTATGAGAAAAGCAATTTTTCCCAACATCAAATTTAAACACAGTATCAATCTTTGACCTCACTAGGCTCTGTGCATAAGCAGACGGAAGAACAAGAACAAACAAGAGACAAGAAGCCCATTTCCCCACTGCTACATAAGAATGGTTACCACAAAAATATGAGAAACAACAAAAAGTGCAAGAAATACAGATATACAACACCTGCAAGTTTCCTGTGCAAAATGTATGGTTGAGGTTCTTCTTTTCAGCTTTCAACAAACCCTTCACACTAACAAGAAAAAGAAAAAGAAAAAGAACAATCAGAATCCCATGTGCAGAATGCAAAATGCAAGAAAAAGAAAAAGAACAATCAGAATCACATGTGCAAAATGCAAAATGCAAGAAAAAGTAAGAACAATCAGAATCACATGGTTGAGTTTCTTGTGCAAAATGCACGCAAGAACAAGAAAAAGAAAAAGAAGAAAAAGAAAAATCAGAATCAAAACAGTTCAAATTAGGGAAGAAAAAAAATAGATACTTTGAACACATTTGAACGACTAAATTAAACAAATTCGAAGAAAAAAACAGAGAGATAAAATTGAACGACTAAATTAAACAGATTGAAAGAAAAAAACGGAGAGATAAAGAATAATAATAAGAAGAAGATGACTGGGCAGTGGAAATGTCAACCACATAAAGCCATTAATTGTAAACGAGGATTCAGTTTAGTATTCCAAGCAAGGTGACACATTTTACAAGCACCACACTTTGTTTATCTCAACATTTCATGATATAGACTAGTTGAGAGCAACAACGATTGGACATTCTTCTAAACTGTACAAATCAAGCAATACTCAAGTTTTTTTTAGGATCATCGGTTAATACTAGTGTTGTACCGTAGCAATATACATTCTTATAAGATTATTACAAAGAACAAATAAAAAACATTTGAACAATTGGTTTTCACTATAATGCCATCAAATTACAAAGAAATTTTTTTACAAAGAAAGAGAGACCGAGAGCTACACAAAAATAGATCAAACCTGGAACGAAGATGCAGAGCTGAAAATGCTATGGAAGAGGATGAGGAGGAAGGTTCACAGAGCTGCTACACGAAAGAGTTGCGAATGGGAAATGTAGAGCTGCTACACGGAAGAGGACGAGGAGGAAGGATGTGAAGGGGAGATGCAGAGGTGAAGAGGCTACACGAAAGAAGATGAGGAGGAAGGTTGCGAAGGGGAGAGAGATGCAGAGGTGAAGAGGAACGGCTGAGAAGAAGAGAAGATAGTTTTTAGGGTTTGTTATATGATTTTGATGTTGTAAATTTTGAAAAAGACAAGGGGCATTTTTGTCTTAAAATGTTGGAAATTTTTGTCCCATGGATGTGGAACAATCCGTTCCAGGGAGGGGAGGTGGAACAAAAAATCATCCAAAACTTGTTCCGTGGAACAGCGCGTTCCACTCATTTTAGGCACACCAAACGTGAGACGGAACGCCTCGTCCCACTCTGTTTCGTCCCGTCTCGCGTACCAAACGCGACCTAAAGAATACCCAAGAAAACACACCGTTTAGAACGAAATTGCTACTTATTATTATTATATGAACACAAGTAAGGATAACATGCACAACCAAAAAAATTGAAAAAACTATGTTGAGGAGGTTTATTAAATAATTTTTCATACTGAGAACTATGTTGTAAAAGACAAGTTGGCAAGTGATTAATTATGTAATTAGCAGCATGAAGAGTTTGATTAGTTGTGACACACGGCAAATCCCTAAATTGTAGAAATCTCCAAGAATATAGGAAACTTGGCTAAGTTCCAAACCGGATTATGTTTCTTACCTTGCAAAACTAGCATGGGCTATCTCAGTGAAGTTGACAGATTTCACCCACCGATCCAAAACAGGACGATGGTGACAACTTTAATTCGTTTGTACAGGTCCAAAATGGAAGCTGTTGAGTCTATGATCGAACTATTGAGTTATTCGTATTCGTATTCGTTTTACTCCAATTATGAAAAATTATGGTTGCAACACCTGTTATATTGTTCTCTAGGGTTCTTACTACCCTTAGGCGTAGGTCTTGTAGAATTTATATATATTATTTTCAAGTGATTTCATTTAGTACTAGTTTCAACTTAGCTTACCAAAACTAGTAACTTGTATGCCACTAATCATAAGTCATGCAAATCTATGAGCTGGCCCTTCAACACAAAAACATGTTTAATTTCTTCTACAAGCAGAGTCCCTAAATAGGGACAACCACTGTATAAAATGAGTATACAATAAATATAGGGACAACATGAATCTCCAATGGATCGGAAAGTGAGTCCTTAAAGTAGAGGGACCCAAACCGGATACATAGTGTATGTCCTCACATATAAGGATTGTATAGGGACAACCTTGAGTTGAAAATAGGGCCTACAATCTTAATTGAAGCTTTTAATGTTTTTAATGCTTCTAATTATAATGCTTTTAATTAATTAAAAAATTGTTACTTTAAACAAAAAAAATGTGCACATGGAGTGAGAAACACGCCGCATAATCTTGATTGAAGATTTTAGTACTTTTAATTAATTTAAAAAAGGTTAACATAAACAAAAAAATGTGCACTCAATCAAATTGTCATATAAAATCATAAAACTTCAAATTTAGGGATTCTACCATTGGAGGCAATCTTCCTTTAGAGAAAGTCCAACCCGACCTCTCTTTCTTGGGCAACGTCTTATTTTTTCCCCTCCCCCCCCCCTAAAAAAACCCAATCCACCTCACCATATTCGCTAGGTTGTGGAAGAGGCCAGCAAGGTACCTAGCTGAAAATTGGCTGACTTAATACCCGGCCTATCTGACGTCAGCCACGTGAAGTCCTTTTTTTGTGCAAGGTGCATGGGAAACAAGCGCTCGTTCCCCACAGCCCGCAGAGGGGAGGGTTCACATTATAAGCGTACTAAGGGGATGCAGGACTTAGGCTACGTGGCACGGCGATGGCCGTTGGATTTCGAACAGCTAGTTTTCTGGACCATTGGATTTTCAACGGTAAAAAATTGTTGAAATTCAAATCCAATGGCTAGTGACATGGCAAAATCTAGGCCATTCGATTTCCAGATCAACGATCCAATTTTTTCAACCTAAAAAAAAGAAAAAAGAAGAAAATGTTAGAAATCTTACCATTGGCCATGTGTCCAATTTCGTCCAGATTAATTGACTTAATAAAAATTTATAAAATATTTATAAAAATTGTTTAATAATACAGGAAAAATAAAATAAAATAATTATTATTATTATTTTTTATAAATACCTAACCATCATCTTCCACTTTTCACCACATTTCAATATTTTCAATACTTTCAACCAAAGTTTTTCATATACTTTTGTTTGCAAAAAAAAATGGCTAATGAAGCACGTTAGATTATTTTGTCTTGCTCATTGATTTCTGACAGTCTTCTTGAAGAAGACATTGTAAGAACTCAAGATTTATAAACTATGAAGAAGGATTCTGAGCTATTTTGAGTTTGGTGCATGACTTAGGATAGATGTAGGGTTTATATGGACAGAAAAAAGGAAGGATGGGGCTGTAGATAATGCCACATGGCACAACGTGATTGGTTAAAAATCTTATTGAAATCTATTCTAAAAGATTTTAAACATATAGTGATACGTAGTGCTAAACCTGTAAATGGGTTGGGTTTATTGGGTTTGGGTCAGATTTCACCCGGCCTATTAAGATAACGGGTTACCCTAACCCAACCCGTTAAGCTAACGGGTCACGCAAACCGAACATGTTAAGCTAATGGGTCACCTGTTAAAACCGGTAACATTTTTTTTTTTTTAATACTTTTGCATCCCAATACAAATTACACATATTTTAAATCAATATTTCAATCATGAGGGTCCAACACATTTAGAAGTACCCATATAAATGTATGATGTGAAAATTAACTTGACACACAAATTAAACCCTAATGTTGACAATTGTAGTATATATGTAAGTAGGGATTTGTTCTAGACCGGGGATTCACTAAGGATGCTAATCAACTTAAAACTGACTCAAAAACACAAAACTAGTCTTAAAAACACTTAACTAGACTCAAAGAACGCAAAACAAGCTAAATAGACTCAAAACACACAAACTAAGTTGAATTGACTCAAAAAATGTCCTAGAAAGTGATTTGGACGAAAATTGAACTAAAAAGACTCAAAAGACTCAATATGGACAAATTCTGATGAATTGAACTAAACTAACACAAATAAGAACTAAAAATGTTATTTGGACGAATTTTAAACTTTACTTGACTCAAAACACTAATATAACTAAAACAGATTCTAACTAAGTTCGAACACAAAATACTAAAGGGGGATTGGTTTTGACAAATTTAAGACTCAAACAAACAGATTGCATAAACAAACTAAAAGGTACGAAATTAAGGTGAATGAATGGGGGAAAGGCTAGTTAGAGGGGTCCTTCTCCACACATGACATATGCATATAAATCAATTTCCAATTCTTATTCCTTTAGACTATGAATGACAATGCCCCAAATTAACTGTGAAAAGCACAAATTAACTTTTAGATTTTCCTTAACTCATTGAATTGGATGGAATACGCATCACAACCAAATTATCCTTATCAAGTTCCCTAACTATGTGATAGGAGCATATTTAGGCGACTTACTTAGCTTGTTTTCGTGCATCTATGTTGTTAATTCATAGTTGTTTTAGTAGTTTAAGCCATTTTCGTGTGTTTTTAGGTTCATATGGCTAAGGAAGCAAAAAGATGCATTTTGGAGCATTTTGGAGCAAAATTGGGCTTGGAATGGATAGCATATTTTTGGAGCCAAAGTGTTGGACGAATTTGAAAGCCTTGTATGCACTTTGGACATAAAACAAAGGGCCTAGCCCAATCAAACAATCCTTTGAGCCATGCAAAACCTCTAGCCCAATCAACAAGCCTTAGCCACATGCATTCACATGCATCACAACCCCAAAACCATCAAGAAACACCCATTCACACACACATGCACTCACATGCATTCACATGCATTTCCACCTTCCTACTTCATCATTTCACCACATTCTCCCTCTTTAACTCACATGCACCCAAACAAAGCCAACCTAGCTAACCCTACATGCATTATTTATTCACTCTTCATCATTGCATTCATCACCAAAGAACTCCCCATCATTGCCATGCATTCCCCCTAATTCCATCCATCTTCCACACCTTTCCAACCTAGCCACATCCTTTAATCATCCCCCCTTTAAGTTATGATTTTATTTCCTAACCCTACATGCATTATTTATTAACTTTTCATCATGCATCCACATTCATTCCAACACAAAACACACACATGCACTTATTATTTCATCATTGCACCACCAATTCACCCACATGCATTTCCAACCATTCACACCCCTTTAATCATTCTCCTAGCTATCATTCACATGCTCTCCCATCCATTCTCTCCCTATATGTTCCCTCCACTACTCCTATAAATACCCTTGCATTCATTCATTCATTCATCATCTCATTCACAACACAACACTCTTCAAAATCATCCATTCTTCCCCCTTTGGCCGTGAGTTTCCCTTCCATTTCTCCTCCATTTCTTCCATTTCCATAATCCCCCAATCCATTCAACACACCAACAACATCCCTTAGTCCTTGTGCCACAATAAAGAGGAAGATAAGAGGGCCTAAACGTTCATACAATTCACGTTTGAGTTGTTGGAATGTTTAGGTGTTTCTTTGATTTCAAAGTTTCATTTTAATTCTCTTTGTTTTGTACGTATGAGAAATGGAAGAAAAGAGTGCTTAAACGTTCATACAATTCAAAGTTTTGAGTTGTTGGAATGTTTAGGTGTTTCTTTGATTTCAAAGTTATGAGGAACTAAACCCCCTTTAGCTAGGGGGGTAATTCGAAACTATGTTTATGTTTGTAATATGATTTGATTACTTTTAATTACGTTTCATAAGTTGTGAATTCAATTTGTTTAACTGTTTGATTGATAACCTATTTATGTATGTTTATTAAGAATGAACGCTTAATTTTCATGCATGAATTTGACGCTAGAATATAAGTGAGTTTCACGTAATAGTTATGAACTTATATTCACAAGTAGTGGAGGTTGCTTATAAACAATCGTGTTAAACATATTCTTGGCATAAGTTTCATGCAATCATAGTAACGAATGCCTCGTCAACACTTATAGTTTTCATGATGCTTAATGATTCTTGCTTGTATCTCTATTATGCAATTCATGTAGGGAACTTGTGAGGAATGCTTTGGATTGTCGTATGCAATCATCCAATTCATTAACTTAAGGAAAACTTGACGGTTAATTTAAGCGGACCTAATTAACCCGGGGCGTTGAGAATTCATGGTTTATTGAAAAGCAATTAGACATCGTTTTGTATGCAAGTATAACATATGTGGAGATGAACCCCTTAGCTAGCTTCCCATCCATTCATTTCCGTCAAATCCATATTTACAATTTGTTTTGTTTCCAAGTTTCCATTTTTAGTTTAAAGTCGTCCAAATCCAATCCCCCTTTACTTTATTGTTCAATTTAGTTAGAAATCAATTTAGTTTGTGTTTTTAAAGCATTTTGAGTCTTTTGGTTTGTCTTAGTGTTTTAACGTTTAGTTTCACATTCTTTGAGTCTAGTTTAGTGTTTTATCTTGTTTTTACGTTTTTGAAGTCAAATCCAAGTGGTTAACAATCCCTCCTAATCCCCGGTCCAGAACGATCCCTACTTACATCCATACTACAATTGTCAAAAAGAGGGTTTAATTTGTGCGCGTATAATTCTCGCATCAAATTTTGGCGCCGTTGCCGGGGATTAGCAACTTTGCTAATCCCTTGGTTCTTTTCTTTTTGGTTTAGTTGTTTTCGTTTTAGTTTCAAGCTCAATTGGCAAATCTTACTTCTCAATTGTCGTCGTATGCCGAAAGGACCACAATGCAGAGTGTCCCTACATTTGGTGCTTCATATAGGCAAGGATTTCAAGCCAATCAATGTCCACAAAGAGATTGGAGGGATCATTCAAACTCTATGTGGTGGGAAGCTCAACAAGTTCAAAGTGAAGCATATTGGCAGCCATATGAGGAGTTCTATTCAAGACCTATGCAGCCACCACAACCTCCTATGCAATATGCTCAATTAAATTCAAGTTCGTCAATAGATTATAATCAAATTCTTAATGAATTAAATTCTTTGGTGCAGGGGTCACAAAATCAAGCCAAGGAGGCTCAACAAGAAGCATATTGGCAACCTTACGAGGAGTTCTATACAACACCTATGCAGCCACCACAACCTCCCCCACCACAATTCCAATCAAGTTCAAGTATGTCCATGGAAAGTGATCAAGCTATGCAATTACTAACCTCTATTTCGCAGGGGTTGCAAAATCAAAACAACCGGATAGCAAATAACGAGAAGGAGATGATGGATATGGAGGAGCAAATTGGGCAGATTATGGAGTTCATGAAACAAATTCAAGAGCAAGAAGTGGATGAGGAGCTGCTAATTGAGGAGGAGGAAGAAGACATGCACACGACAAGGGAAGAACAACCCTTGCTGCAGCCCCCTAAGCCCTTTAAACCACCCACCACAAGTAAGGACGTCCCAATTCCATGTTATTCTGATGTTATTTCACCCAATGTCCCTTTTCCTAGCAGGTTTTTGATTCCCAACCAAGAAGAGAGTAAAAAGGACATCGTGGAAGCCTTCCCAAAGGTTCAAAATGTTATTCTAACTCTTGGTGCAACACAGCAAGTTTTAGATGGTGTTGAATTCTTCAAAGGACTTTGTACACCAAGAAGAATGATTCAAGAGAAGGTAGTGGCTGGAGAAGATGTAGAAGGCATCAAAGAGGACATTAGACAAGGACCAATTCTCACATGCAATCTGGCCAAGTCCAATATCCCTGAAACTTTAAAGGGAGTGGTGTTTATTCTTGAGTTTATGTCAGAGCACATAGGTAAGCCACCAACTCAAAATCCAAAGTCGTTTTTGACTAATATGTTGTTGATGTCAATGATTAGGGCACCCACTCTTGAAATTCAACCATTGCCGGAACATTTCAAGTATCATCATCCATTCAATGATCAACTCCATGCCGTGGGTTCCATTAAGGCTTGATTGTGTTCTTCGTCCGGCTACAAGACGTAAAAGCAAGCGCTACTTGGGAGGCAACCCAATACAGTAAATAAAACTTTTGCTTGTTCATTGATTTTTTTTTCGATAAATTACAATTGTATCTAAACATGGCAGAAAGATGGAGCCTTTACAAAGGTTGTGTACGTGAGGCCCCACTACGTGGCAACACTCTCGGAGCAAGAGGTCTCGGAGCAGGAGGCATCGGAGCAGGAGGCATAGGAGCAGGAGGCATCGGAGCAGGAGGCATAGGAGCGGGAGGCACCGAGGATAGATCATTCAAGGCCCCAAACCTTGGTGGAACGCTGGATGACCCAGGAAAGAGGTGCCTCTGGAAGAAAGCTGCAAACCGTTGACGGTCATCAAGCTCATCAAGCTTCCTCTTCATGCCTGATGAATAATTATTTGCAAGCACGTGCAAAGTTCTATTCTCGTGCTTAAGTTGTTTTATCTCTTGCTTCAGGTTCTCCACCTCCGCCATCAATGATTCAACCTGACGGGAGCGAGCAAGGAGGCGTTGGCCCATGTTTGACACAGAACCAGCGCACTGAACGCTGAGAGCCAGGGACTCTTGAACGGCCAACTCATCGGACCGTCCTGAAAGCAGCTGACTATCTCTGGGAGTGAGGAGGTTCCGAGCTACTATCGTAGCTGTTGTGGCGTCCTGCATCACGGAATCTTCACCTGTAAGAGGACCGTTAGAAGATAAGAAAGAAGGGCGCCATACGTTACCTTGAAGCGGCACGCCCGTATCACTGCGGAGACTCAATTCTAAGCTAAGGTTCGATGGGTTTGCCATTTTTTAAAAAAAATGTTCAAAGAGAAGGGGTGGACGGAGTAAATTTTCAAAGGGCCGGAAACGAGTTTCAAGAATGGGAAATCTTCAGAGTGTGTAAGTTGGCGGTGATCGATAGCTCTATAAAAAGCCAAGGCAACGCGTCCACCGATTCAAAAAGCCGAAATTTGAGGCGTAAAGTTCGGCGACGCTCCCTCAGCTTTTTAGAAAACGCGTTCAACACGTGGAGGCCATCATCGCAGCTACACGTCTTTAGCCGACAAGCGCAAAGTTCGGCGACGCTTTCTCTGCTTTTCAGAAAGCGCCTGCTCAGAAATCGAAGAGGCGTCTTCAAATATCGAAGAGTCGTCACTATTTCAAAAAGCCGGATTTGCGGGATCAAAACGTTTGTCGACAAGGGTAAGAGAACAGTACCACCACTTGCTATCCCTATATTTGTCGACTTTCATCTTTTATGGCAAGGCAAACCTGAAGAAAATGCCCAACTCTTTCTTACCTCTGAGGGCGCATTCCCAGCAAAGCCTTTCGAAACACTCACTTCTTTCTTCTTCCCCAAAGATGATACCAGATGCCTGGAGTACAGATGACCCAGGAGGAAGCAGCACAACAAATACATGTGCTGATTCATTCACCGCTTCTTCAAAAGCAAAGGTATCTCATATCATCAAGGTCAAAAGCAAAAGTATCCCATATCATGCTCTTTCCCTGTCTTTTCCTTTGTCTTTGTTATTAATCGCATAGCAAAGTGAAAGAAGCAATCAGCCGGCACTTGGAGTCTATCTAGACTCTATTCCCTGGTTGCTTACCTAGCTTTGCTGAGCTATCCTCTAACCCTCTTCAATACGAATTGGAGAGATTGAACAAAGAAACAGATAAGAGAAGGAAGCTCAGACCTTCGGGGGAGACCAAAGGAAGCCTGCTGCCCAGTTCAAGAGTAGCACAAAGGAAAATCAACGATGGGAGCAGCGCAGTTCAAGAGTAAGCCTGTGGAATCACAAAGATCCAAGTCTCATTGCAATCACCAAGGAGAAGATGGAACGAACACTCCATAACCAGATTTGCATCTCTAAACTCTTCTCTTTGTTAGATACATTCTGCCATGTTTAGTATGTTTAATTGCTGTTTATATGTTTGCTTGTGTTTAGTGTGGTTTTTAACATTGAGGACAATGTTTGATTTAAGTGTGGGGGAGTTTCTAAAGTGTTTTGATGCAAATTCGTAGGGTTTTATCCACCATAACTTCAAATGTTGTTTCTTGCTGTTTTTAAGTGTGTTTAGTGTGTTTTGACTTAAAAATTTGAAAATCACATAAAAATTTGAAAAACATGTTTTGAAAAGCCTAAAAAGAGTGTTTTGAGTCATTTTTGTGTTGTAGGTCACCTTCCAACACAATGATAAGGATTTGGTTTCTAATTGCATGACTGTTAAAAAGAGTTATAAACATGGAGAAAAGTTTGATTTACTCTTGGTATATGCTTGGTTATGGTTATAATGTATGACTTCACATGCAATCATAAAAGAAAAAAATTAGTTATGTAACATGCTTGAAGGAAGGAACTCAAACAAACGCTACAACCCTGAGAGACTTGAGCCTATAACGTTCTTTGGAGAGTATAATCTGTGATTTCTTGTTTTCCAAAGTTGTTGCATGATCTCATTATTCTTTGCTTGGTTACTACTTAGAAGGCGTTTCATCATATAGTTCCAAATGCTAGAACTCATGCCCATTTCATTCAAAGCATGTTATTGATTTGCATAACATATATCAAGATGAAGTTGTGTAGTTGCCACCATAGCCAAATAGCCTCACTTCCCATATTTCGTATATGTTGTAAGTTTTACCCCCGTTGAGCCATGTTAGCCCATGTTCTTTGTTAACCCACTTTATCCTCACCTAACCTAGAATATGACCGTCCTTACCCTTGTTCTTGAAGCATAGTAAGCAATGAATTCCTTTTGATTAAGGTGTTGCAGAAAAATAAGTGTGGGGGAAAGAGTGTTTATGTGAGTTGATGTGCCATAGGCACGGCCAAAAAGAAAGAAAGAAAAAAAAAAAAAAAAAAAAAAGTTGAAAAGTATTGTTGGTTGAAGTAAGGGCCCAAAACAATAAATTAGGCCCTAAGAGTTGTTGAATCTCCCCCTTATGTCTAAAAGTTGATTTCTGCATGCCAAGTGAATTCTAAGCCTTAATTTCATTACTTTGCTTGCTATTGTTTAAAGAACTTTTGTTTATCCCTACCTTTCCTTGTGAGCCAATATCCCAAGCCCCGTTACAACCCTTGACTTCTATCTTGAGTGTTGTGCATTTCAATTGTGGAGTTTGAATTTGGTATGAGCATATGGTGTCACTGGTTCTCGCGTCTAAGTAGTAGCATTCCATTCATGAGATCATATCTAAACATGCTTATTAACTCCAGAAATTGCGTTCTTTGTGATACATATATGTGAGTGTTCGTTTTCATGTTTACATCAATCTTCTCACATATGACTAGATTAGGGTGTGTAGTTAGAAAATCTGAGTGAAAATCGAGTGCATATCTTGTAAGGAATTGAGCAAATTCTCTAAGGCATGTTACTACATTCAAAACATGGTTTTAAATGCTTAATTGTGAAATAGTATGTGGTGACTATGATTAAGAATGTACTTAAGTGTGAAGATGACTAAAATCTGTGGGAATGATGATTTTTAACATGTCATGTGCATTGGAAATCCCTAAGACGGTTGTTGGAAGGTTTAGGTTGTGTTTTACTTGTTTAGTGTCGTTTTGTTTGTTTGTTATTCTTTTGTTTTGCTCGAGGACTAGCAAAAACTAAGTGTGGGGGAATTTGATAGGAGCATATTTAGGCGACTTACTTAGCTTGTTTTCGTGCATCTATGTTGTTAATTCATAGTTGTTTTAGTAGTTTAAGCCATTTTCGTGTGTTTTTAGGTTCATATGGCTAAGGAAGCAAAAAGATGCATTTTGGAGCATTTTGGAGCAAAATTGGGCTTGGAATGGATAGCATATTTTTGGAGCCAAAGTGTTGGACGAATTTGAAAGCCTTGTATGCACTTTGGACATAAAACAAAGGGCCTAGCCCAATCAAACAATCCTTTGAGCCATGCAAAACCTCTAGCCCAATCAACAAGCCTTAGCCACATGCATTCACATGCATCACAACCCCAAAACCATCAAGAAACACCCATTCACACACACATGCACTCACATGCATTCACATGCATTTCCACCTTCCTACTTCATCATTTCACCACATTCTCCCTCTTTAACTCACATGCACCCAAACAAAGCCAACCTAGCTAACCCTACATGCATTATTTATTCACTCTTCATCATTGCATTCATCACCAAAGAACTCCCCATCATTGCCATGCATTCCCCCTAATTCCATCCATCTTCCACACCTTTCCAACCTAGCCACATCCTTTAATCATCCCCCCTTTAAGTTATGATTTTATTTCCTAACCCTACATGCATTATTTATTAACTTTTCATCATGCATCCACATTCATTCCAACACAAAACACACACATGCACTTATTATTTCATCATTGCACCACCAATTCACCCACATGCATTTCCAACCATTCACACCCCTTTAATCATTCTCCTAGCTATCATTCACATGCTCTCCCATCCATTCTCTCCCTATATGTTCCCTCCACTACTCCTATAAATACCCTTGCATTCATTCATTCATTCATCATCTCATTCACAACACAACACTCTTCAAAATCATCCATTCTTCCCCCTTTGGCCGTGAGTTTCCCTTCCATTTCTCCTCCATTTCTTCCATTTCCATAATCCCCCAATCCATTCAACACACCAACAACATCCCTTAGTCCTTGTGCCACAATAAAGAGGAAGATAAGAGGGCCTAAACGTTCATACAATTCACGTTTGAGTTGTTGGAATGTTTAGGTGTTTCTTTGATTTCAAAGTTTCATTTTAATTCTCTTTGTTTTGTACGTATGAGAAATGGAAGAAAAGAGTGCTTAAACGTTCATACAATTCAAAGTTTTGAGTTGTTGGAATGTTTAGGTGTTTCTTTGATTTCAAAGTTATGAGGAACTAAACCCCCTTTAGCTAGGGGGGTAATTCGAAACTATGTTTATGTTTGTAATATGATTTGATTACTTTTAATTACGTTTCATAAGTTGTGAATTCAATTTGTTTAACTGTTTGATTGATAACCTATTTATGTATGTTTATTAAGAATGAACGCTTAATTTTCATGCATGAATTTGACGCTAGAATATAAGTGAGTTTCACGTAATAGTTATGAACTTATATTCACAAGTAGTGGAGGTTGCTTATAAACAATCGTGTTAAACATATTCTTGGCATAAGTTTCATGCAATCATAGTAACGAATGCCTCGTCAACACTTATAGTTTTCATGATGCTTAATGATTCTTGCTTGTATCTCTATTATGCAATTCATGTAGGGAACTTGTGAGGAATGCTTTGGATTGTCGTATGCAATCATCCAATTCATTAACTTAAGGAAAACTTGACGGTTAATTTAAGCGGACCTAATTAACCCGGGGCGTTGAGAATTCATGGTTTATTGAAAAGCAATTAGACATCGTTTTGTATGCAAGTATAACATATGTGGAGATGAACCCCTTAGCTAGCTTCCCATCCATTCATTTCCGTCAAATCCATATTTACAATTTGTTTTGTTTCCAAGTTTCCATTTTTAGTTTAAAGTCGTCCAAATCCAATCCCCCTTTACTTTATTGTTCAATTTAGTTAGAAATCAATTTAGTTTGTGTTTTTAAAGCATTTTGAGTCTTTTGGTTTGTCTTAGTGTTTTAACGTTTAGTTTCACATTCTTTGAGTCTAGTTTAGTGTTTTATCTTGTTTTTACGTTTTTGAAGTCAAATCCAAGTGGTTAACAATCCCTCCTAATCCCCGGTCCAGAACGATCCCTACTTACATCCATACTACAATTGTCAAAAAGAGGGTTTAATTTGTGCGCGTATAATTCTCGCATCACTATGAAAAGCATGAAAGAAAGACATATCAAAGGTCATTAAATTCTTTGAAAACCATAAGCATTCACGAGGCACTCGTAACTATGAAAAGCATGATACTCATACCAATGATTTACTTAACACAATCATGACTAGTGACTTCCACTACTTGTGAATATAAGTTCACAACGATTAGGTGAAACTCCCTTACACTCTAGCATCAAATTCATGCAGGCAAATTAAATGTCGACCCTCAATCAACATCCATTCAGAAAAAGGTTTAGGAAATTCGACCAAAGAGGAAAAGGGCCAAATTAAATCAGAATCCAATTAGAAAAAGGTTTAGGAAATTCGTCCAAAATTGGGCCTTCTAGAAACTAAGTGTTTTGTGGCTGATTTTGGGTGTTCTAGAAGGCATAAAAGGGGGAAAGGTGCAGCACCCTTTTAGGGTCAGATAAGGCTTCCAGAAATTAGGTTTTTAGGTCCACTTGCAGCTAGGATTAAGGTGGAACAAGATTAGGTTAGGATAAGATAGGATAAGGTTTGGATAAGATAAGGTTGTTAGGATAAGTTTCTATATTTCTTGCTCTTTCCTTATCTTCTTTGTCTTGAACTTTCCTTTTCTGATTTGTAGCATATTCCTAGCCTCTTTTGACTCCAAATTCGTCCATCCACCTTGCTCCATATACAAGCTATCCATAATAAGCCCAAAACTGCTCTAAAAAGCTCAAAATCACCTTTTCTTGCCAACTTTGTCATTAAGACCTACAAACAAACGAAAATAGCTTAAAACACTATAATAAGTAGTAATTAGCTCACTAAATGTAAGGAAATAACATAACTAAGTAGCATAAATATGCTCCTATCACACATTAATCTTGGTGCGGGCTGTTTTCATGAAAGGTCTCCCAAGGAGGATCGGCAATGGGGTAGAATGGGCTGAATCTTCCATGTCAAGCATGTAAAAGTCCGCTGGAAAGATCAAATTGTTAAACTAAACCAAAACATCTTCCAAAACTCCTTTCGGATATGCATTAGAACGATCAGCCAATTGAATAATCACACCATTTTTTTAAGCTCTCCTAAGTTCATAGATGCATAAATTGAGTAAGGCATGACATTAATTGAAGCTCCTAAGTTTAAAATAGCATGTTCAAACTCAGTATTGCCAATAACACAAGGAATTGTAATACTACTCGAATCTTTGCATTTAGGTGGTAGTTTCCTTTGTAGTACTGCAGAAACATTCTCATTTACCTGGACCACTTCCTTGTTCGAAATCCTCTTCCTTGTTGTGGAAAGCTCTTTCAAGAATTTGGCATACTTAGGAACTTGCTCGATTGCATCAAGGAACGGGATATTGACTTGAACTTTCCTAAAGGTTTCCAGAATGTCTTTCTCATTCTCTTCTTTCTTTGATTGCTTAAACCTGCTAGAAAAGGGCACATTTAGTGGAATAGAACTACAAAAATTCGAATTTGGACCTTCCTTGGTGGTTTGGGATGGTTTTGGGGCCTTAGGGGGTTGTGGCCTTCCTTTGCCATGGCCCTTACTTCCTGTTCTTCTTCTTGCAGCAGCTTTTCCTCCTCATTAAGGCCTTGTTTGGATGGTTTTGGATGATTTCCAAGCTCCTTGCCACTTCTCAATGTAATGGCCTTGGCGGTTTCAAAGCCTCCATTTGGATTCACAATGGTTGAACTAGGAAGTTTGCCTTGTTCTCGAAACTGCCCAAGGAACTCTGAAATCTGCCCCATTTGCTTCTCCAATTCATCCACCTTTTTGGCTTGATTTTGCATTGCTTGGGTTTGATTTTGGACTCCCTGTGCCAAAGTGGTTAATAATTGAACAATTTGATCATTATCCATAGACGAACGTGTTTTTGATTGGGCAGATTGTGGTTGGTTTTGAATTGGTGCGTATGGCCTTAGAAACATCCGAGGGGGTGGTAGACGAAATCCCCCTTGTTGTTGAGTTTGTTAAGGCTCCCTCCACTTCATATTTGGATGATCTCTCCACCCCGGATTGTAAGTGTTGGCATATGGATCATGCCTAGGTTGATTTTGGCCTTGATAACCCACGTCATTGGCAGATTCCTATCCTCCATTCTCAATCAATTGAGGGCATTGCTCAAAGGGGTGTCCTTGCATGGTGCACATGCCACATACACTAGCTTTTTGCACTTTGGATCCATTAACAACCTGTGACACAAGAACAGTGAGATTAGCTAATTGAGATTGAATTTCAGAAATTACACTTACCTCATTCACTTGTTGTTGCCGTGGGGGGTCTCTTTGTCCAACTCCCTTGTATTGTTGTGCATTCACGGCTCGATTTGCAATTAAGATCTTGGCAGCCACCGGTGTTTTGTTAACCAAAGCACCCCCTGCCGAGGAATCTAGCATTTGTCTCTTAATTGGAAGGAGTCCCTCGTAGAAATATTGAATTAAAAGCTCTTCCTTTATTTGATGTTGAGGGCATGATGCAACTAGAGTGTTGAAACGCTCATAGTATGTTGGAAAAGACTCCACTTGGTTTTGTTGAATGCCACTAATTCTCTTCCTCAAGAGAATGACTCTCGAAGTTAGGAAAAATTTTCTCTAAGAATGCTCTCTTCATGCTTTCCAAGAAGTGACGGTTCCAGGTGCCAATTCATAGAGCCAATCCTTAGCCTTTTCCAAAAGAGAGAATGGAAAGGCTTTCATCTTCAAAATGTTCCCATCGACATTGATAGGTGTCATGCTTGAACATACCACTTCAAACACCTTAAGATGCTTGTTTGGATCTTCCATGGACATCCCATGGTATTTAGGAATGTGATGCAACAAGCAAGACTTTAATTCGAACTCATCGGTCTTGCCTTGAGTTGCCCTAGGATATTGAAATGCATAAAGGCATGGCATTGTCTAATCTTAAGGCTGAAGTTCCTTGATTGTTTGATTATCCATAGCCATGACTTGTTCTTCTTCTTCACTTCTTCTTCTTCAGATTCGGCCTCAGAACTAGGTGGACTAGGTTCTGAATGCCTCCTCTTTCTTCTCAACGTTCGTTCAAAGTCGTCGTCAAACTCCAATATATGCTCACAAATAGGTTGAGAATTACGAGTCATAAACTAGTACCTATAACAAAGCAAACAAACAAGATAAAATCAGAAAACAAAATAAAAACACCCGGACAGAAAAGAAAAGACACACGACAATAACTAGGGGAAGATTAGCAATTTTGCTAATCCCCAGCAATGGCGCCAAAATTTGATGTGAAAATTAACTTGACACACAAATTAAACCCTAATGTTGACAATTGTAGTATATATGTAAGTAGGGATTGTTCTAGATCGGGGATTAACTAGGGATGCTAATCAACTTCAAACTGACTCAAAAACACAAAACTAGTCTTAAAAACACTTAACTAGACTCAAAGAACTCAAAACAAGCTAAATAGACTCAAAACACACAAACTAAGTTGAATTGACTCAAAAAATGTCCTAGAAAGTGATTTGGACGAAAATTGAACTAAAAAGACTCAAAAGACTCAATATGGACAGATTCTGATGAATTGAACTAAACTAACACAAATAAGAACTAAAATGTTATTTGGACGAATTTTAAACTTTACTTGACTCAAAACACTAATATAACTAAAACAGATTCTAACTAAGTTCGAACACAAAATACTAAAGGGGGATTGGTTTTGACAAATTTAAGACTCAAACAAACAGATTGCATAAACAAACTAAAAGGTACGAAATTAAGGTGAATGAATGGGTGAAAGGCTAGTTAGAGGGTCCTTCTCCACACATGACATATGTATATAAACCAATTTCCAGTTATTATTCCTTTAGACTATGAATGACAATACCCCAAATTAACCGTGAAAAACACAAATTAACTTTCAGATTTTCCTTAACTCATTGAATTGGATGGAATACGCATCGTAACCAAATTATCCTTATCAAGTTCCCTAACTATGAAAAGCATGATAGAAAGACATATCAAAGGTCATTAAGTTCTTTGAAAACCGTCCGCATTGACAAGACACTTGTAACTATGAAAAGCATGATACTCATACCAAGGATTTACTTAACACAATCATGACTAGTGACTTCCACTACTTGTGAATATAAGTTCATAACAATTAGGTGAAACTCCCTTATACTCTAGCATCAAATTCATGAATGCAAATTAAGTGTTGACCCTCAATCAACATACATAAACAAGTTTTGATAACTTAGATAAGCAAATCACATTCAAGAATTAAGAAACAATAACTAGATGTAATCAATTCATATAAAACATATAATGATGGCTTCGAATTCACCTCCAACTATAATGAAATTAGTTCCTCATGTTCATCATAATTGAAAACCAAATTAAAATAAACATTGAACTAAAACTAAGGATAGAAAGAACCCAGAAACACTCCACACTCCAATGGCAAGCTTGCGGCACTCCCTTGGATGGCAGATTGCACAACAATCTTTTTCTCCTTCCTTTCTTGCTGCGACACTAGGGTGAATTAGGTGTTTGATGGCTGAATGAATGAACGAATTAGTGAGTGAATGGATGGTAGAGCTGTTTTTTGCGGCATAAGCAAGTATATATATGTATGAAGCACGGCAAACCCTAGGGAAAATCAGACTAGGGTTAGAACTTAGCAGAAATAAAGGATTAGGGCCTTAGGGTTCGGCACAAGGCTTGGGCCTCAAGAAAAGGGTCAAAACCTAATTAATTTCTGAAAAGGCTTTTGCACAATCCAAATCCACAAGGAAAAAGGCCAATTCAATTTAGATTCCAAGAGGAAAAAGGGACACAAGGTGCGGCACAACCCTTGGATTTAGGAATAGGCCTTCTAGAAAGGGTATTGTGGCAAATTTCTAGAAGGAAAGGCATAAGGGTGCGGCAACCTCTTAGGAGAAGGATAGGGCTTCTAGAACCATATATTTAGGTGTTCTAATGTGAAATTAAGTCCTCATTGCAGCTGGAATTAAGGTAGCAAAAGATTAGGATAGGATAAGATAAGATAAGGTTTGGATAAGATAAGGTTGTTTGGATAATATTCCATGTTTCTTGCTTTTTCCTTATCTTCTTTGTCTTGAACTTGTTTCTCCAGATTTGTAGCATGTTCCGAGCCTCTTTTGACTTCAAATTTGTCCATCCACCTTGCTCCATATGCAAGCTATCCATTCCATGGCCAAAATTTCCCCAAATAGCTCCAAAATGCACTTTTTTGCTTCTTTTGCCATTAGGACCTGCAAACACACAAAAATAGCTTAAAACACTATAATAAATGGAAACTAACTATGTAAATGCAAAAAAACAAGCTAACTAAGTCGTATAAACATGCTCCTATCAATGTAATAAAAATTTATAGAGAATAGTCAATATAGATATTAAAATCCTTACAGAAGGAACTCATGAGAT
Organism: Pyrus x bretschneideri; assembly: GCF_019419815.1. NCBI lineage: Eukaryota > Viridiplantae > Streptophyta > Magnoliopsida > Rosales > Rosaceae > Pyrus > Pyrus x bretschneideri. The sequence goes on from NW_025999439.1 coordinate 192,594, forward strand.
TAACTATATAGGTGTAAATGTAGGATTTTGCAACTTTGGTGTCTTTTCAGCAACTCTAGAGATCAACTCTAGTTCTGATCAGTGCCTTTTAAGATTCAATACCCAACTACGCAGATCACAAATTCACATGCAGATAATATCAATTAACATACAAGTAAAAAAAAAAAACAAATTGAAACAAAGGACTTTCAATCCTAAGAAGCAACTTTTAAGAACCAAAACCACTGACCAAGACTAAAATTTCACATACAGAATTAAACCCAATTCATGAAAACACAATATATGATCAAAACCTCATGACATTCAAAGAACAAGAGGCTGCCATGGTAATCCCTCATTAGCTATTACCTAAGCATCAATATATTAATTGATACCCATGATTTTGCAAGGAAAAATCAATCATCATACTTCAAAAATCCAGAAATTGATTAATGAAAACCCATTATTTCATCAAAACAGTGGTCACATGAACAATTGAAAGGCACCCAGACAGTTAAATTACACATTTAATTGGAAAAATCAAAATTATTGATGCTTGAAAAACCAATCAAACCAACTTTATGTAAGAAAAAATGTGAAGAAATAAAAGCAGAAAAAATACAGTAAAATGGCAGAGCTCAAGACATAATTGAGAATGGCGGAGAAACAGGATAAACTAGAAGAAGCCATGAAGCATAAAAGATTGAAGACAAAGTAGAGAGCAAGAGTACGAGAGGAGGCAGAAGCAAGGAGAACCAGAGAACGGCGTAGAGCGTGCGAGAGTGTGAGACAGGGAGAGTCAGTGAGGGTTTTTTTGGTTATGTCCATTGAAATTACACAAAAGCCCTCAATAACTGGTGTTAACGGGTTGGTGGGTTGATCCAAAATGACCCATTGTTTAACGGATAATTAATGGGTTCACCCGTTAGCAACCTGATGCGTTAAGCACCCACCCAAATACTAGTTTTAGATGGTTGGGTTAGGTTGGGTTAATGGGTCGGGTCTAAAATGTCAGGTCTACGTTGTGCGATGAGATTAGTTCTAAATCTTATCAGAAATTTATCCATAAAATTCTTTGCAGAATCATGACATATGGCGCTACGGAATTGGTACAAATTCTACTTAAAAATCGATCCACAAAAATTGTACTTTTGGATAATGACACGTTACGTAAAAAGATTGGTTAAAAATCATATCCAAAATTACCATATATTTATTTTTTCATTATTTTATAAAAAAATTAATAATACTTTAATACGAATTGACTAGGATATTCAGTTTAGGGGTGAAGATGCACTTGGGCAATTACTATTTATTGCAGTCAATTACTATATATAGCAATCAATTACTATTTATTTGGGCGGCTTGGATTGACTATTGCCCAAGGGGTTTTTAGGGGCGAACTTGCTCTTATAGGCATAAATATTCTCCTTAAGTCCTTAAATGAGTACTCGAAAGTGATGGTGTTGGAGATGCTCTTAGAATCATGATCGGTAAAGTTCTACAGAAAACTAGACGTCCAGTTTCCACACATATGTGGCACTAAACCGAGTTCAACCTGAGGAAATTTTGACAATCCCTGGAGTGAGGCCGTTCTTCACATGATTTTCCACAAGTTGCACATTGAACATCCAATTAGACACCAATGATTTGTTGGAATACTTTTTATAGACTTCATTTCTTCCTAGCTCTGATCCTTTTAGCCTGAAAATCACGAAATAGCTCCAAAGTCATCTCTAGGGTCGATTATAAGCACTCATTAATAGACACATCAAACAACCAATTTAAAAAAAAAATGGTAGCATAAAATTTAGGAAATAAAAGAATAATATAGGTGTAATTATGATGTCAACAAGAACATAAGAAGCAACAGCTTGGTTTGAAGGAAGAAGACGACAAAAAAAATGAAGTGACCTAGGGTTTGGACATGGACAGCTCGCAGCTTGGCTCGGCTCAAAGCCACGTCTCCTGTGTGATTAGGGGTTTTCAAAAAAATAAAAAATTTCCGATTCCCATACATATGATGCTAGGAAGATCAAAATTTTAAACTAATTTGCAAGTCAAATGATGTGTTACCAATAGGAAATAAGCACGCTAATCAACACTTAAGTAATAACTCAATCATCTATATTCACACTATTTGATTTACAAAATTTGGTTTAGAAATTTGAACTCCCTAGTTTTACCCTTCCCAGACACTTGTCAACAAGAAATTGGTGTATATCAAATCATATTAATCACAGTAGGATATATAGTTTGAAAAGTAAATTAGACTTTTTTTTTTTTTTGAATTTTTAATTTTTTTGGAGAAAAGATCGATGGATTTCTTTGAGGAGTGCAGAAGGAAAACAACAAAATAGTTACAGGGCAGCGTTTGCCAAAAAAAAAAAAAAAAAAAGTAGTTACAGATCAGCTTCCTCAACTAGTAGGTCTGAAATGAGGTCTGGTGGAACCTCAACCCAAGTACCAATTAATTCCAAAACAAAGGGCATAGTGCACTAGGCGATGAGCAATGCCATTGGCTTGACGATGGACATGGGTAGAAGAAACTCCAGTGACTGATGCAATCAAAACTTTCGTGTCTTCGATAATATGCCCAATCACAGACAGTTTAGGAGAAGGATATGTTCTTCAATAATTATCGTTTAAACCATCACGTTCGTGCTAATAACGTATTGTGGATTAATATGCCGAAATAATGGGGAAGTTTGATATGAATCCAATTTTGTGAGCCATTATTAAGTACAATCGAGTATTTGTTTGATTATTAGGTTAAGTCAGATGACTCATTAGGTTAAATGCCCCTAAAATAATTAGAAAGTGGTGGAAAGAGGGGGATGGATATAGAGAAGGGGTTTAGCTGTTTGTGAGATGTGTATTTTTTTTCTGGCCTTGTGTCTTTATTTCTACTCATCATTGCTAGGTTTTCTTTAAGTCTTAATAATTGGACAGATGTCCTAGATCTTATTGGATTCTACTTAATTTTGCAATCACATTCCTAAAATAACTCTATTCGCGACAATATACAAGATGTTTACTATCACTTTCAAATAAAAGCTTAAATGAATAAGGGCTCATTTGGAAGTGCATTTAAAATTACTAAAAGTGCTTTTAGGGAAAATGTTTCTGAGTTCCAAAGCACTTGAAGTGCTTTCTGCAAGTGCAAGTAACAGTTATGTACATCTTCCAAGAAGCATTTGAAGTGCTTCTTTAAGATTTAAGTATTTTTACTTAGAATTTGTTTGAAACACATTTTCACCAAAAGCACTTTCACCTATTTTAAAACACTTCTAAATAAACTCTAAATTTTACTGAGAACCATAAGTACATATATAGAACACCAATGTTCGTAGCTCATAAAAACTATATTTTCAACATAAAATAAATTAATCTTACTGATCGTTTGAATCAAATTCACGGTTTTTGCAAGTGGGATTGCAAGGGTAAGGGCAATCAATATTTTTAAACGGAGTGCGGTCGTAATACCAGTCTCCAACTGCCTTTGCAATTGTCTGCATAACACAATAACACGTTTCAGTTTTTCATGTTAAAACCGAATGAACCCAAGATTGAACGAAGATCACGGTACTCTTACCGTCTTACTCAACATGGGAGAATCAGTTGCCAGCCATGTCTCCTGTGTTCCGATTTGGCAATGAGCGTAGCAGGAGTCGATGAACAGTCCGTTAGATGAAGAACTGCTCGCACCAGCTATTGCGTTTAAGAACTGTAACCTATATTCTGAAAATATATTCCAAGACGAAAAGACAAGTCAATTTTCCAGCAGACGTTTTTGTTTTTGCAATGTTGCAACATGCCAAAACCTTTTCTTGGTAAGATCCAACAAAGCTTCTATATATTGGAACTCGTGGACAGTGGTGCGAAGTGAACAGGCTGCTGGTATGAAGTGAAGGAGGGTTTTGAAATACCTTGCATGGTTTGAAGTTGACTGGGTGAGCAGTTCTTTATACTAAGCTTGCAATTTTTCCAGGCACCTTTAGGATCAGCAACACCCGGTGCCAAAATGTTCTTTATCTGAGAGGATACAACAATGAATCAGAAAAACATGCACCCTAACATACTCTCCGAATGTGGAAAAACGAGTAAACAACGTCTATATACATTTGAAGATCGAGAACTAGTAATTGTAGCTTGTTAGCATATTTCAGGTGACCTCTAATTATCATTCTATTCATAAATTGTAGAATAATAGGATAAAATGCGCATAAATTGAAAAAAAGATAATCTCGTTGTTCCTCTCGTCAAGTTCAACAAAGAAAGCATTATAAAATCTATCCTTGCAAAGTTACAGTAAAACAAAAGTGACTGTAAATTGTAAGTGTCAAGGATAAAAAATGAACCAAGAGACTCAATATGAAAGGCTACGGAGTAGGTTTTTGTAAGAAATTAGATAAAACAAAGTATACAAGGAAGGCATATAATTCATACAAAAAAGAAAAAAAGTTATTACCATTACAAACCAAGCTGTTACTCGATTATATATTCAGGGTCACATATACAGGATTATATGTCATTCAGGATTATATGTCATTGAACTTCAGGAAAACTACGTTCAATACCACAGAACAGTAGACTAAACTCGAAAGTACAGGATGCAATCAAGAATTAAGAGAATCAGCTAACCTGCCACGAATCATAAGCTGCATTGACAAAAAATATTGGTGTCCGGGTTTGGGGTACCACATTTTCTGGGAAGAAGCACTTCAATATTGTAGAACGAAATATCAGAAGTAATAAGGATAGGGCGAATAGCAAATCATACAAGAATATAAACACATACCAGCCCTGGACTCATTCTTGAAGTGCAGGATGCAGGTAGGTTCTTCGCCGAACCCTGCACAAAACATATAAATTATCAGCATTAGAAGCTAACGCTTATCACATGCACAGAACAGAGGCCTGAGAGAGATGCAATACATGTAGCGCAACCACTTCACTGTAAAAGGTTTGAATGTATTGTGATCCAGACAGAGTCTTCCTGTTAGTCATTATAGGGCTTTAGAAACTAGAAAAGTTTCTAAATATAATATTAGGTCAAGCTTTCATGACTAAAGATAAAAAGTGCGTGCGTAGCCCTTACGCATTAATGAAGTAACCAGCATCTGCTAGACATTTTACTTTAGTACCCACAGGTAGGAGAGAATGAAAGTTATCACAATGAAGAATCGAGGCCAAGCCGCCAGCCGAACAACCAGATAGAAGAGCCTGTCATCACAAGTGGTGGTGTTGAGCTATCGGCAGTGAGGAAAAGATGAAAAAAAATACATTTGTAGAATGGTCCATACAGTTTGAGCGTTTTTCATTCCTTTTGCCAATAAATCATCAATGATGGCACGGAAAACCCTTGCTCCTCTGAAGTGAAGATTTGTTGCCTGATCAAATTAGTTTTGATTAGATACATGTCATGTGATGGGAAAGCGGAGGGTTGAGGAGGTACAATAGACACCAGGTTTTGACTTTTGTATCAATTAATGTAAAACATGGGTTGCTCATTGAACCTTAAAAAACTTACTGGGTCTACCGCTTCAACATCACCAGTGAATGACGAGCCATCACAGTACCTAACTTTGATTCTATTCCAATTGTAGAAGTCTGGCATTGAAAAGAAAATTGATTTTTAGTGTTAGCCAAAAAAACAAAAAAGAAGAGAAAAATGAGAGCTGTGTTCATCAACTACTGAGTCATTCTTAAGATATATATTATTGTTTCGACAGTTTCACAGCAAGGCAAAACATTAATTGAGATACAAAAGCTATTAACGAGGTACAAAACCTAACCGAACCTGGATTAGTCTGTTGCTTGTTACCAAGAACCCCGGAAAAAGACATTGTCTTTTCCATTTTGGTTGATGAACCGCGGTAATTATTCTTGCGATCAAGGCAAGTTGCAACGCTGTTACACCATCCTCCACCCTAAGAACGAATATCAATGCAAAATTTTAAAATAACTAAGCTTATTAAGCTAATGAATCGTCCACCTAGTTACATGGACAAGAGAAAAAGGTTTAAGGTACAAGACCTCTGAATTCTGGATCAATATTTGACTAAAGTTACAACAGAGCTCAGATACAATAAATAGTTTTCAGTTCGTACTGAAAAGTTGGAGATAAATGGGTTTTAAGTTTAACATTCCCACCCTTATCATTCATCTTTAAAATCCATTTTAGCATGATAGGAAAAACACAAACCTCGATGTGAACCAACCAATTGTTGATTCCGGCACCAAATCCCTTGTCAAAGTGGTAAGCGGGTGCGCTCCCATCCAAACACACTGCATAGAGTGCCAAATTTAGAAACACCACTAAGATAAAACTCAAAAGAAACAGACATTGGAACAATGAAACTTTAGGTAACAGACTCAATTCTAATCAGTTGGCTGTGCGGTGTGCAACAGTATTTCTCACCAGCTCCTTTAGCGACTGCATTTTCAACGAGAGTGATTCCCACAGGGTGGCTTTCTGCTTTCAGCAATATCAGTAAACATACTAGAAGAGTTAACCATTGGCCTAATCTTTTACGGGCCATTCTGCACATACAAATTTTCAGCAATTAATATCCAGAGCATTTGCCAGCTTTAGTTGTAGACTCCACTACACAAACACATTACCATATGTTGTCAAGATCCTACGAATTTATTCTTTACTGAAAAATCTCTGTCTAAATCTAGTAAAGAATATGTCTCTATAGAGTCTGTATATTTGTTATAAATTTATCAAAGGTATCCTCCATCAGGGACGGTCCCGAATACATTTAGTTGAAAACGAATCCTCCAAACCGTTTTGGGCCAACAAAATCTTACCCTTGATCTTTGTACTGTCAAAGGATCCGGTTCCATCTGACCAAGACCATGAATCTTTATCCACTCAATGCATAGAAATCAAATTTTAACAAATATATAGAAAGAGAAAAAAAGTACAAATCCAAAATATAGAAAGAAAGCAAAAATTTACACATTACTTAATCGTCAATTCCAAATCATATATTACATAATATTACTAACAAAATATATGAAACTGTATATAACTTTAAGCCATTAAGCTCAATCAGCTTGATGGGGTTTTATGAAAAAAGAGAACCCAAATTTCAAACATTGATTAAGCTCATATAAATACATGTCTTATTGTAATCCAGTTAGAACCACCAAGTTGCGTTATACAAATGAACACAAACTGAATCAAAGTTTTGATTTCTTAAGAAAACCAAGTGATAAGAGGAAACTAAAACAGAACAGATTTATCTGCTTAAAAAATAATAAATACAAAATACCAAAAAAAAGAAAAAAAAGAAAAAAAAAACATAGCATTTCTCCGTACTCTGTACCTGGTAATAGAGAATAATCTGAATGAGATGGTGGAAGAAAGAATGTGAGAGAAACCCAGTTGAATGTTTGCGCTTATTCTTCCAATTATATATATAATGTGTGTGTATGTATATCTTGTGTCAGAGTTATGTGAGATGTGAAGAGGAAGTTAAGTGCTTCCCAGTGAAGAGAGATTTTGAGAATATTTGTAGCAATTCTGGTGAAGAAGATAAAACCTACATTATTGGTCTGCTGAGCTGCAAAGGAGAGAGGAGAAAGAGGAAAGAAACAGCCAATGACTAGGACAAATCTTGTCGGTGTACGCGTGATTCATTTATTGTGAAACCACCTACATGAAACAGGTTCTTCGTCGTCCTTATTGTGGTATCCAGTTTTAATAAAACAAGAGGGTGTGCTTTACTTCTCACACACCCTTGATAATTTCTGTCCGTTGATCTTCTTCAATTCATTCGATCCGACAGCCGAAAATTAAAAAGGTGTGTGAGAATTAAAATAGGGTGTGTGGATATCATACCCCTATACGTACAAGTTTCTAAGCATATCACACTTTTACTAGTTTTGAGACAATGAATAAGTTATATATAAGTTGCTTCCAAAGGACTAAGATCCTCTTTGAACTTTACACTCTGGAGCTCACGGATGAGAAAATTTGGACGGTCCAATTTAAATTTTGCAATTCCCATTTTGGCCCACTTCATATGGATTTAGGAATTTAGACCATTCAATCTAAATTGTGCAATCCAAATTATCGGTCAATGGGCGTTTCTAAGGTGTGGACAAAGTGTGCGGACAATCCGTGCATACAAGGATCTAATGGCTAAAACTGAATGAGTTCACGAGTAGAACTGGGTCGTTGTTACCCAGTGCATTTAGAAAATTTTTTTTTTTTTATAAAGTTGGCATGTTTTTGTATGAGGGAGGGAAACAAGGAGCAAGCAGGAAAAAGGGGTTGGCTATTGCGCGCGTTGAAGAGAGAAAGAGAAGGGAAGAGAGGCAGAGAGAGGAAGCTGGAGTTTGGAACGGATTTGAGGTGGATCGAAGTTGAGTTGCAGCTACGACCCAGTAATCCCTTAACTTTTTTGTTTTTGTTCAGTTGATGTGTTTTTGACGACAAGGGAAGGGTAAATTAGGGTTGTCTCTGCCAGGAAAGAGGGACAGAAGGGTAAAGAGAGAGAAGTGTTGAAGGGTGTATGTATGCACTTGATTTTAGCGGATTGAAGCTGTTGGATTAGAGTTGACACAGTTGGTTCATCCACAACCCCAGAAGAAACCCAGATTGTGAAGGTGAGTGTTTGAATAATTGCAGAATCTATGTTATAATGCATTTCCATTCCAGTGTGGTTTATTTATTTTATTTTATTTTTTATAAATCTAGGATTTGAAGCCATAATGGTGGGTGGTTATCAGTGGATTTAGTTGAAATTGTGAAAGTGGATTTTAGATATATAGGTGTAAAAGTTGTGCTGACTTGTGATAAGTTGTGTTGTACTTGTGTAACTTTGTTGCAGGTCAACATTGAAGTATAATTCGATGGGGGGTGATGTACAAGTAGAAGAAATTGTTGTCGAAAAAGAGGATGTAGATGCAAGGGATGAATTAGATGCAGGGAGGGTTGAATTTGTGGTACCAAGAGTAGATGAAGAGTTGAAACCCAAATTGAGAATAAAGTTTGATTCGTTAGATGAAGGGTATATAGCTTTTACAACAATTATGCACTTACAGCGGGGTTTGGGGTTTAGGATTTGGGAGCATAGTAGTCAAAAGTCCATTAATGGTGATGTTAGTTAAGGAAAGAATTTGTTTGTTGCAAACAAGGGAAGAAAAGGGAGGATGGTAATCCCAAACATAATAAGAAAAGAAAAAGGAGAGATGCTAGAACTTAGTGTAAGGCGAAACTTTTATTGAATAGGGGCAGTGGTTGTGAAAAGTTTGTTGTAACAGTTTTTAATGAAGGACACGACCACCCTATGTCAAGTGCGTCACACTTATTTAGATCACACAATTGAGTTTTGGAGGCAAAGAAAGCAATGATTGGACAATGCGCAGAGGCCAAGTTTTCCATAAGTAAACAAGTGGTTTTATTGGAGGTGCTAAGTGGAGGAATTGGAAATATTGGTCGCACCCCTAAGGATATGTATGACGCAGAACAGCAATTGCGAGCTTTTCTAATTGAGCATGATGCCGAAATGTTGAAACAGCATTTTTAGGATGAGAAAGAAAAAAAGCAATTCGTTCAATTTCAAGATGGAGATTGACGAAGGCGAAACACTTGGGAATTTCTTTTGGGCAGATGCTAAGTAACAACGTGTTTACAGCCTTTTTGGTGATGTGATTGTGTTTGACACCATTTTCAACACCAATGTCTATGTGATGATGTTTGCTCCTTTGTTAGGAGTTAATAACCACGGTCATACCACGGTATTCGGTTGTGCACTCTTGAAAAATGAAAAAACCTAGAGCTTTGAGTGGTTGTTTGAAGAAATGCTTAAGGCTATGTCGGGTGAGCCGCTGAAAGTCATAATTACGGATCAAGATAGAGACCTAGCAAAGGCTATTGACAGAAAAGTACCAACCACGTTTCACTGGTACTGCATATGGCATATTAGTAACAATTTCATTAATAAAGGTTGGGTTAAGGGCGCTTTCAAGGATTTACCGGATTGCATATGGGATATTGAAAGCAAAGAAGACTTTGAGGCAAGGTGGACGGTGTTGGTAGAAGAACATGAGTTGGTTGATAAAATGTGGCTTTAGGACATTTATGACTTGCGTGCACAATAGGTTCTTGCATTTTGTAAGCACGATTTTTCCGTCAGATTGTCGAGCAGTCAGCGTGCTAGGAGTTGTCATTGTTTTTTTTTTTGCAAGCCATATGTGCACATGAAGCACTATTTGATTGAATTCATCATTTGGTTCAATCGAGCCCTTGGATGGAAACATCAGAAAAAGGTGGTTAGTATTATAATGATGAAAATTATGCCCATCCATTCCAACTTCACACGCTAATAGAAGATCAAATGGCCAAATTGTACACACAGTTTACATTCAAAAAGTTTCAATTGGAGGAATTGAAGAGTTGGACTTGTTTTTTGAGAGAGCAGTTTGGGGAAGGCAATGAGGCAGCGTATGACGTACTTAAGGGGGCTACGGGGGTAGCAAAGATGAAGAGGTTGGTGTTTGATACGACCTCAGGTTACGCTAAATGAAGTTGCAAAAAGATGGAGTTTTGGGGACCTTCTTGTCAACACATATTGGCGTATTTGAGAATGAAATAAATAGAGTTTTTGTCGGAACGTTACATGCTGAAAATGTGGTTTAAAACTGCCAAATGCAACATTGCTTTGGACATGGAAGGGAAAGAAGTGGGCAAAGACGTTGACAATTATACTGTGTCCAAAAGAGCTCAACCTTCAAAAAAAGCTTCAGACTTGATTGGCAAGGAGGTGATGTCAGAGGAAGGTGCCGCTCTTCTATCCCGGACTTTGAAAGTGTTGGATACGAAAATGAACTGTTAAGGTGGTGGTAACTGTGGTCGAAAAAGAAAATAGATTGGACAGGGAGGCAAGAGTTCCCAAACTAAGGTGCTTAAAGATCTCATTCAAGTTAAAAGAAAATGGGCGTTGAAGACAAGTACAAAAGAGAAGTGAAGTCAAAATCGGAGACTCAGGGGTGGGAAGACGAATTGTCCATGGCCAGACATAAGGTACGCAGCGTAATGAAATGAAATATCACTTATGGTTTGGTTGACAATATATTTGTGGTTGTAATATTTGAAACAACCTTGGATTGCTTTGTAATTGTCCAGTTTCTGCCAAAGTGAGCCCAAAGAACACATACAGGTTACACCGAGCCCCGTTCCTAGTGATGTTACCAGGTGAAATGAAGCTGCTAACCTTGAGCCTAATTCAATGCCAACCCAAAGCAGTAACACTGAACTTACGAGTAGTAATTTAAGAGTGCTTGATGATTTTTACGAATATATAATGAATGACCATTACAGAGGGTGTGAAACTTAAATTGTGGCTATTCATTTTGTATACAAGATGTGTTAACTTTGCAGGGGAATGCATTATTATTTACCTTGGCTACAGTTGGTTTTTCAAAGTTTGTGTTGGTCAAATCAGCGATGGAATGTGTGATTAACTGTGGGTGATATGTTAGGAGATCCTATGAATATTTGTTAATGCATAGGAAAGTCTATGAAACTTATACTTGCAAGACTTACTTGAGCTTGAAATTACGATATAGTTATAAAAGTCCCTAGAAAGTGTACATAATTAGGATGGGAGCAAATATATAGGAAGGAAGATATGAGGCTAAGCATTCGTGGGTGTGTTGTGAGTCGCCTTCACGTAATTGTGTTCGGTGTACTCACCACCATCTCTGATGATGTCTTCCATTTGCGAGGCCATAATGCAATCTCAATCATATCCGGACCGAAGTTAATGAAGATAGGAACGAAATTTCTCAAACCCATCATAAAAAGCGGAGTCACACTCTTCTTGGAGCTGCTTTGTTTGCCATGAATACATTGACCTATGACGTACATCTTTCTTATCTTTTTGAACTAGTTCTTCATACTTACGCTTTCAGCTATGTATTAGGCGTTTTACTTTGTTGATTTGCACCACACCTCATTTAGCTGTCGCTGTAATGTAACCAATGTGGACTCCTTCTCGAGGCACTTTTGATGCCACTCATTGATTGAGCATGAGTTGGCAGAAAATTTTCCCTTTGATTTTGCAATTTGATCGGTTGGATCATCGGAATCACTGTCACTCTCCGCAAGAGCCATGACATGTGTGCCTAAACCATGGCTACTAAATTGTTCTTGCATGCATATTATAGATGGTCAATTTAGATATCATTTAATAGCACAACAAGCCATAAATGAATGGAAATGGATTGTCTATTTACAACTAGATTGTTAGCAATAATCCTTCCAATTCCTTACCCTTTTTTGTGTAACTACATTAGGAATGTATTGTGGACAAACCAAATGTTGTCCAATGACTTGTACTTGGTTTCCATTTGTAGATGATCAATTTAGATGTCATTAAATATGTGACCAACAAAGGTTAGATGGAATTGACTTATTCATGACTATCTATTGTAGGTATATAATGGCTTGTGAACAGTGGTGTTTAGGCTATCAGGAACTGAGTTTACAACTTCTTGTTCATAAAAAATCGTTCCAAATCCTAAACCTTTTACTGTAACGACATTAAGAATGTGTTGTGGTGGCAACAAAATTGACGGTTTTGTATATATGTATTTTTGAACACTTATGAAGACCAGTGTCGGCCCTTAGACAGTCGCATTACTTTGGTCCCTCGAATAGCAGAAAATAAATTTTCAAACACAGAAGTGAGACAAAAACTCAGTCCTACACAAAAACATGTGACTACTCCCACATCCAATGTTGAAGAAAGTGTACAAACATTTGTGTTCCAAAAAACATGTAGTTATCCCACTCCCACATCTAATTTTGAAGACATTCTACAAATATTTGTGTTCCAAGAAATATGTACTCATCCCACTGCCACATCTAAATATGAGGACTTTGTACAAGCATTTCTGTTCCAAAAAACATATACTCATCCAGCCCCACGAACTTAAATAGGTGAAGCATTACCATAACCAAGGACCTCATGTATGATTACTTGAAGAATTTCTTGATCATTGGGCATCACAAGTTGGGCATTAAACTTCATAAAATTAACCCCTTTGTGCACAACATGCTTTTTCCTCATTTCAACTTCCTCCTTTGTGTAGGTGTATTGCATTGAATTGTCCATTGGATAATTTTCATTCAAGTGTTTCATGTGGTGGATGCCGGATTGCAACCTCGTTGTCTCCGTCTCTAAGTCTCGGTTTTGCTTTTCAATAGTATTCACCTCCCCATGAATACATTTGTTTTCCCCTTCCTAGTCAAGGTGTATACTATTCCAAAGCAAAACACACTGTGTTGAGATATGTCTACTTGAAAATCATGGTTCTAAAAAACGTTAAGCGCTAGTCAGGCAACGAGCTGGGGCCTTGGTGGACGCCGAGGCGGACTAGGCGAATTTCTATTTTTTGAATAACATATAAATAAGTGCATGTTTACACAAAAAATTCATACATGTTGATAAAAATAAAATACAAAACATACAACAATAAATATTTATTATACTATATAAGTACTGTATAAAGCTTAAGAGTTTTTTTCAAGATCATAACTTTCAAGTTATTATTGAGCCATATTTTCTTTTTCTTTTTTTAACAAAAAAAAAAAAAAAAAACTAATGAAAAGGGCTTAAAAACTTTGAGTTTTAACGATAAGGACAAAAGAAAGGGTAAAGTGAATAGTATCAGGATTGACTTGTTAGTGTAAAAATGTGGTTTTTTCGTTAAAGTGAATAGTACCGGGAGCTTTTCGTTAAAGTTCCCTTACAAAAATTGAAGATGGGCCGGCTAAAAATCTTCAAAAAATTGTCACAAACTTTTAATTAAAAACACTTTACTAACCCTAGTAAAGTTAGTCGCACCCACCCAGTTTTCTTTTCAAGTTCAATCTCATCTGCTATTTCTCTATTCTGTCTCCCTCTCTACACAAACTAGCGGCTTTCCTCTCCCTTTCCATCCATGTCCCTCCCCCTCCATCCCTATGCAGCAAATCGTTACGTCTCTCCGTCCTTTTATCTCTCTTTCTTTTTCTCCCCCTCTCTCTTTCACTTATATTTCATCAGGAAATTTGAGGTCGTGACTCGATGCCACCAGAGGTGGAAGGCAATCAAAGAATGGCGGCTACGAGAGAAGGCTAGAAAAAAAAGGACCGCCTAGCACCGCCGCCTTGACACTGCCTAGGCAGCCTAGGAGCGACCAGACGAGTGCCTAACCCCTCCCCGCTTTTGTCCATCGATTGGCACCTAATCGGAACGACACATCACCGATTAGTGCCTAGGTGGTTGCTTAGGCCAATTTTTAGAACATTGCTAAAAATACATGCTTGTAAAGATGCGTAGCCACACTTGGCTTCGGATGGCCGCTTCTTGCTACAGTTTGATTCTTTGGTAGTGGGTGTATTCACGGTGATTGGATGCTGAGATTTGGAGTTTGGTGTTGGCCAAACACAATTGTTATTGGAATTACTAAAGATGATGGGATTTGTTTTTGGGAGGTAGGGTATTAATTGGAGGAAGAGTTATGGATGTATGTTATTTAAGAGGATTTGGGATGAAGTTTTGGTGCCGTTAGTGTAGTGATTTTGAATGGAGGTGAATTGGTTGGTGTTACCATAATTTAGTGCAATTAATGAAACTGCAAAACTATGAGGACTTAAGAGAGAGGTTTGGGCTTGGTTGAAATAAGTGGAATGCAATTTTTTTTTTTTGGGGGGGGGGGGGGGGTTTGGGTGATAAAGATAGGATTAAAATCCCTTTTAGCGAGAGTGCAAATATTGAGGGATTGAAAGGGCAAGGGTCCCCCTCAGTTTTGATTTGCTGCTCGGATGTACCGCCTAAAATGATGCAGGTGCTCCTGCGTTATCTTTTCTCCAACCAGTGCAAGCACTTTATTGCACACATCTGCAGGACTTTCCAAATCAACAATCCCTACAGGTTCTTGGAAACCCACTTCCTCCATACCTCCCATAACCTCCTTCCCTATTGATCATTCGGCTTCCCCTTTTTGCCTTATTCACCCCATTTTGACCACCCCTTGATTCTTCTTTGGTTTCCTGTACACCATTTAATACACCACCACAACTTTCTCAACGTACTAAATAGGGACAAATTCTGACGAATTGAAACTAAACTAATACAAACAAGAACTAAAGGGGTATTTGGATGAATTTTAAACTTAACTTGACTCAAAACACTAATATAAATAAACTTAAACAGATTCTAACTAAGTTCAAACACGAAATATTAAAGGGGGATTGATTTGGACAAATCTAATTAAACTAAACAAATTGCATAAAGTAAACAGGTTAGACACGAAATTGGGTGTTTTAAGGGTGAAAAGCTAGCTAGAGGGTCATTCTCCACAAATGACACATATGCAACACAAATCGATTTCCAGTTATTATTCCTTTAAACCATGAATGACAATGCCCCAAATTAATCGTGAGAAGCACAAATTAACTTTTAGATTTTCCTAAATTCATTGAATCGGATGGATAACGCATCGGCAACCAAATCATTCTTCAATAGTTCCCTACATGAACAACATAATAGAGATACATATCAAAGATCATTAAGTTCTATGAAAATCATAAGCATTGACAAGACATTCGTAACTATGAACCGCATGATAGTCTTGCCCAGAATTTACTTAACACAATCATGACTAGTGACTTTTACTACTTGTAAATATAAGTTCATAAAGATTAGGTGAAATTCCCTTATATTTTAGCATCAAATTCATGCATGAAAACTAAGTATGCATCCTTAATCAACACACAAGAACAAGTTCTCAATAAATCAGTTAAGTAAATTGCATTCACAATTTAAGAAACAATAACCGGAGGAAATCAATTCATATAAAACATATGTCCATGGCTGTGAATTCGCCTCTAACTAAAAAGAATTTAGTTCCTCATGTTCATCATAATTGAAAACCAAATTAAAATGAACATCAAACTAAAACTAAGGATAGAAAGAACTCAGAAACGCTCCAACACTACAAAGTAGGCAACTGCACTCCCTTGGATGGTGGCAGGTACGGCTCCAATCTTTCTTCTTCCTTCCTTCCTTGATGCAACACTTAAGGAATTTTTGTGTATGTGGTGTGAATTATGGTGTGAATATATAGGGTGTGGTCCTTTGAATTGTGTGGCAAAGACATGTATTTATAGGCTAGGGTTTTGCACAATTTCTGAGGGGAAAAGGATTGCACAATCCTTGGGGGAAAAGGTTAGGGTTTGGCAGAAACCAAGGGGAGAAAGGATTAAGAACCTGTGGCAGGGTTTGGTCCTTCTAGAAAGGGGTGGTGCGGCACCAATCTAGGGACAAATAGGACCTTCTAGAAATGGTATTTTGGCAGGTTTCTAGAAGGAAAGGGATGAAAGGGTGCGACATCTTTGTAAGAGAAGGATAGGGCTTCTAAAACTTGATATTTAGGTGAATTAATTTGAAATTAAGTCCTCTTTGCAGCTGGAATTAAGGTGGAATAAGATTAGGTTAGGATAAGATAAGATAAGATAAGGTTGGATAAGGTTTGGATAAGATAAGGTTGGATAAGGTTCCATGTTTTTTGCTCTTTCCTTATCTTCTTTGTCTTGAATTTGTTTCTCCAGATTTGTAGCATGTTCCTAACGTCTTTTGACTTCAAATTTGTCCATCCACCTGATGTGATAAATAATAGCACTCAAATTAAACCCTCTTTTTGACAATTATAGTATAGATATAAGTAGGGATCGTTCTAGGCCGGGGATTAGGAGGGATTGCTAATCTAATGAAAACTGACTCAAAGATACAAAAATATGCTTAAAAACACTTAAACAAACTTAAAGACTCTTAACTAAACTTATATGACTCAAAACAAACTTAAAAGACTCAAAACAACACAAACAATAAAAAAGACTCAAACTAGACTCTAGGACTCAATTTGGACGAAAATAAAATTGATTTTGACTCAAAATACTTAAAAACACTCTTTAGGACATATTTGAAACAAGTAAGTAAAGGGGATTGGGTTTTTGACGAATTTAAGAGAAAAACAAGTAATTAAAATACTTGAGTAAACTTTGGACGAATTTGAGAAAAACAATGGATGATTAGATAGCTAAAGGATACTTTTCCACACATGATACATTCAAACACAAATTGATTTCCAATTGCTTTTCCGATAAACCATGAACCTCAACACCCCAGATTAACCGTGACATTACTAATTAACCCTCAGATTTTCCTTTAGTTATTGGCATGGATGACATCATATGACAACCCAAAGCATTCTTCAAAAATTCCCTACATGACATCATAATAGAGATACAATCAAAGATCATTACGTTCAATGAAAATCATAAGTATTGACAAAGCACTTGTAACTATGACATCATGATACTCATGCTAAGAATTCACTTAACATGATTGTGAAAACAACCTTAACTACTTGTGAATATAAGTTTGTGACGATTATGTGAAACTCCCTTATATTCTAGCACCAAATTCAAGCATGTAAATTAAGTAGGCCTCCCTAATCAACATACAAGAATAAGTTATCCATCAAACGATTAAGTAAATTGCATTCACAATTTATGAAATCACAACTGGACTTAATCAATTCATATCATAAATATAATCATGGTTTCAAAGCCTCCCCTAGCTAAAACGAGTTTAGCCTCTCATGTTCATAACAAAACAAAGGAAAATTGAATTAAACATTGAAAACAAAAGATAGATTACACCTAAAAACGTCCAACACTCCAACTTGAATGCACAAACGTCCAAGGCTTCTTCTTCTCTTCTTCTTCCTTGCAAAGCTGCGGCACAAGAGTTCTTGGGTGATTTTGGATGGATTTCTGGGTTGTGAATGGATTTAGGTTGGTAGGGTGGTTTAGCAAAGGTTGGGAGAAAGGATGAAGGATGGCAGATTGTGTGGGTGAGTGATTCGTCTCAATAAGGGTGCGGCTTTGGTATTTATTTGAGAGAAAGAATCCTAAGGTTTATTACATAGTTTAGGAAAGGATTGGACCCCCAAATCCATAAGGAAAAGGAGATATGAAATCAGAAATCAAAGGGAAAGGGGAAGGAAACTTACGGCATTCAATTGTATGAAAGGGAATGCGATTTAATGCTGAAATTAGGCAAGGATTTGCGATAGAAAAGGTATGTAAGGTGCGGCTGAGAATGGGGTGAAAAGGAATGTGATTTTATGACATAGAATAGGAAATAAGGACTTCCCTTGCGCGGCAAGGAAGGGAAACTCTATGGACTGCACGGCAAGGGCAATTAGGTTGCAAGGAAGGCTTGGTTTGTGTCCTAAAATGCATAGGAGTCTTCAATGTTGCTAAAACATAAGGTCTTTTAGGATTAGGAAAGGTTAAACCAAAATAGGAAACCTTGGCTTAACTTTCCTACTTCAAGTAGGAAACCTTCTTTGACTAGGATTCCTCTTTTGATTAGGAATCCTCTTGTGATTAGGAATCCTCACACCTTTAGGTCTTCAATTTCTTCCATTCCTTTTGCTCCAAAATGCTCCAAAATGCACCTTTTTGCTTTCTTAGCCATATGAACCTAAAAACACACGAATATAGCTTAAACTACTAAAATAACTATGAACTAACAACATAAATGTACGAAAACAAGCTAACTAAGTCGCCTAAATATGCTCCTGTCACCACCTTGCTCCATATGTAAGCTATCCATTCCAGCCCAAAATTGCTCTAAAATGCACCTTCTTGCCTCTTTTGCCATTTAAACCTGCAAACACACGAAAATAGCTTAAATCACTATAATAAATAGAAACTAACTATGTAAATGCAAGAAAACAAGCTAACTAAGTCGCATAAATATGCTCCTATCATTCCTTTCCCTTTCCTAGCAGCAGCAAAAAGAGGTTGTCATGTAGTTGTTCGAACGATATTGCGCCCCATGAATAAGTGTTGAACCTATCCATGTCCTTTACGAGGTTCAAGTACTCTAGGTTCACACCCATATTGCTCTTCGCCCCTATCAACACACCCTTGGCGAAGTAAACCAACCCCATCTTCAACGCATCATCCTTATCTTCGCATTCTTTAAACAGCCTTTCAAGCTCGGCACATGTCAGTGAAACCTTTTTGGTAGCTTTCTTAGGGGCGGTCTTCACTTTAACTTTTCCCTACACACCCTTATCTTTACCCTTACCCTTGTTACTCTTTCTCCCACAAAACCAAGCGTCTGAGGAAAATACTTAGTCAACAACCTAATATTGGAAGGCTCAGCCTCTAAATCATAGGGTTCATCACAACGAAGTCCCATAATGAAGCAAAAGTCCTTCTTTGTGAACCCGATGACCTCACAACCTATTAAATATGAGAGTCCCTCTAAGTCGTTCGCCCCTTGATTTGCCACTCTACGGATCAACAATTCATGTGCCAGCTAAAGACTAATTTATCAACATTTTCCAAGTGTCCAAAGCATGAGGCCTTAAAATCAGCAAGTTGTGCATCATTAAACTTATGACGCATAACTTCTAGGATATGACTAGCGAAAGGTTGTTAACCTTTCCCCTACAAGATTATTTCTCTTTTGTTGCGAGTTCAACCCCCTGATTTACCATCTCATGTACACATAACAATACATGCATTCATCACAACCAAATTGAACAACATATACCCTGATAACAGCCAAATACAACAATGTTTATCATTGACACAACCTGTCAATAAGTTCTCATAACTGTCCATCTACTATGAAAATAATTTGATGAGTTAAGAAATACCAAATTAATTCATAAAATTAACAAAAGTTCATCAACATAAATCATTCTCAACTCAACAATCTAAATTCAACAAAACAAACTGAAGCACATATATCTTGTACACAACCTGTCAACCACAATTCATAAACCTACATCTCACAAAAATTTCCAAATACTTCCACATCAACTAATTACATCAACCCACTTGCATAATTAACCATAAACACTAACAAAATTATTTTCTAGGGTTTCAAATTTTGAAACTCACCAAATTTCAAATTTAGTTTCCAAAATCAAGTTTGATGTTGACTTTCACGGAAGCAACGACTATGAACCCACTCCAATCAAGTAGCCACCAAATTTTTTCCGTGTAAGCAACTGCTTATCCACAAAACCAAAGATGCCAAAATGTCGAAGTACACTGAGGTCGGAGAGAACAACCACAACAAGACTCCGACTGGGTTTCGAACGACAACGAACTTTTTGAAAGCTACCGGAGTTTTGACCAAGCACGATGTTAGGGTGAGAAGGAGATTTTTGGGAGGAGAGGAAAATTTTCTAGTTTCATCTGTTGCTGTCGTAGGGAGGGAGGGGGAGAGTTTAATTCCCTATTTTTTGAATTCCCATGGGTATCGTTTTCATTAACTCATGGGTCTTTTTTAACTTGGTTTCACACTAAACCATTTCTAATGCTTTCATTTTTAGCTGTTCAAATTTAATCTTACGGTTCACATCCCGTCCACATACACCATCTACAAACCTATGTTTGCACCTTAAATCTCAACCGCTCCGTTTTAAAAAACAATAGTCAGCCTGCATTCAAGTTGCCTCCTGTACAGGATAAAGTCACATCAATGTTGCCCATAACAACGATTTCTTCTTCTTCTTTTTTTTTCTTTTTTTTTAAAAAAATAATAATTTGGCACTAATTTTTTATGTAAGTAACAATTTTATTTAATAGGAGTGAGATTCGAATTTGAGGAAAAAAAAATCAATATATATAT
Source organism: Pyrus x bretschneideri (assembly GCF_019419815.1). NCBI lineage: Eukaryota > Viridiplantae > Streptophyta > Magnoliopsida > Rosales > Rosaceae > Pyrus > Pyrus x bretschneideri. The sequence continues at coordinate 213,308 of NW_025999439.1, forward strand.
TACCAGGCTTAATTAACTGATCTATCCAATATATAGTGTTTCATTTAATTTATTCTTATTTTTTAAAATGTTTCATTTGTTTAAGCCTTGGTTTATTTTTGAAAAAAACGATATTATTTATACTAAAAAGAGGTGGAGGACTTAGCCTCATAATAGATTAGTAATAATGTGGTTTAAATTCGTCTTTGGTGAAAATCAAACCTAAGACCTTTCACTTACAAATAAAGAGAAATATTACTAGACAGTAAATTAAGCGAAAAGTTTTGATCTATTTTAAATCTTATTTATATATGTTAGCCACTAGACATAAATTCGGCGCTATGGTCTAAACACTGTTTTTTTTTTTTTTTTTTTTTTTTTGGCATGATTGGAAATTGTACCAACTTCTAAGGCATGTGCTATTATCATCCTGCCTGCCAGTGACATGATCTTTATTTTGAAGAAAGGACGGCATATATTTCATTGAAGCCATGAAAAGGCTAATTAATACAAGGTACATGAACATCCTCCTCAAGAAGGTCACAAATGATAGATGGAGGAGCATCTAACCAAGTACAATCATTACCACAATGGAGAGCAAAACAAGCTAATCGATGTGCAACCGAGTTATGCTGGCGACGGATGCGAGCAACACAAGCTTCAGAGACCGTAGACAGCAGGTGCTTTACATCTGCTATAATAGATCCCATGTGCGACATATTAGTAGAAGAGTCTTGCAATACCAAGACGATCTAATGAGAATCACTCTCGAAGTTGATCATATTTAAGCCCCATTCAACCGCAGTCTCAAGCTCAACTTTAATTGTAAGCACCTTTGCTTGGATAGGAGGGAAAACATCTTCAAAAATTCTAGAGACAGCACCCAAAAACTTCCCCTTCGAGTCCCTAAAAACCACCCCTACACCACCTACGTTGTTTTCCTTATCCCATGCCCCATCCACATTAACCTTGATCCTGCCAGAAGGAGGGCATGACCTACCAGTGACATGATCGTAAAGATTGAAGGACAATCGATTTGACTCCTCCCCAAACCCAATTATAGATCGACCTGACTCCTCCCCAAAACCCAATTATAGACCAAAATATGAGAAGCCAGATTCGGCATCCATATGAAGTTGCACAATTATGAAAGGGGGAAATGTGAAGGAGGTTGAAAGCGATGTCATGGAGGTTGTGGTGGTGGAGTGTAGTAGTTGCGAGATCAAGTCTAGAGTTTGAATTTTTTGTAACTCATTGGTTACAGTTGCGATGCCCCACGTTCGATTTTCTCACCCCCTATACTGATTATATTGATGCAAAATGATTACATTCTACTCCTAAAAGTGCAAAATCAAATTTAATTATGTAAATTTCATGTTATTCTTTTTCAAGTTTGAACTTTGAAGGGACTGGAGAGAAATTTGACAAAAGATAGTATATATCAGTCCATGCACATTAAGTGAATTTTAGTAGCTTGAATTCCTTGAGAGCTTTCTTTTCTCAAATCTTATATATTATGGGGTGGTAAAAAAATACTGAAAAATTTGAAAGCAACCGAAACCGTATCAAAATCAAATCGAAAAAAATACCGAATCGAGAATGTTGAAAAATTCAGTACCTAAAACCGAACCGAAATCGCAATATTTGGTATAGAAATCAGTATGAAACCTTGGTTAGTTCGGTTAAATCGAGCTGAACCAACTCTCGACCTTGAATCGAAGTCCACCACTTCACTTCTCAATTTTCTCTGTTGCCCAGCCACCGCGCACCACCAACAGACAACTCCTTCGCACAATCACCACCACTGGTCATTCCAACACGCTGCTTGTTTCTTCTTTATTCACACCTCAGCCACCCCCACCACCACCACCCATCCCTTCCTTCTACCACCTCCACACTCCGTCGCCCAGCCACCACCCCATGGGTCCACTACTCCTCTCTGGTCCTCACGGATTCTACAAATCCTAAAATTTCAAATTAGGGTTTTAATTTGTCAAATTAGGGATTAATGTTTGATAGTTTTAATTTGGAGAAATTAGTAGGGCATGCATAGGATTAATTTGATTACATCAGAGTTAGGGATTAATTTTCGATAGTTTTCTACCTCTCTGTGTTGTTTGTAGGTATTGTGCTATTGCTATTGTTTTCTTGATGCAGCTGTGCAAAAATTTGGTTTTGCCCAATACCTAAGTGGCCCTGAAACCGAAATTATTCTCGGGATTACCGAAAGCGGGATCGCGAACGAATTGGCTCAGTTTTGGTATCAAGAATTCCCATACCCAAAAATTTCGATCTTCGGTTCATAGTCGCCAAAAATAGAGTACAGTTCAATTTTGCGGTACGTTTGGGTACAAAATTCACTAGTAACTTAAAGTACCATTTGCTAGAGGGTTGACATTGATAACATAATATTCAATTCGATTCGTTTTAAATTCGTCAAAAAATATAAATTGATTTGTATATAAAAAAAATAGGTAGAATTACGCATTTTACAATTACATTTTATATTTATTACTTATTGCACTAATTTGTGTTTTATAGCATTAGTTATTTGTGTCAATTATTTGTGTTTTATAGTATTCGGAGAATGTGTTTTGCGGTTTTAATATGGCCCACAGGCATCGAAACAAAATAAAAAAAATGGTTAGGGATATGCATTGCAAAATACATACCCATAAGAAAATGTAATAAAAAGATGGTTTAGTATGGTTGGGTCCATCAAGTGGCCCTTTACCGCAGTTGTAGAAAGATGATGTGCCCTTACAAGACGGTGTGAGTTCAAACTCTGTTGGTGACTAATCTAACATTTAACTTACTAATGCTGTCGCTCGAAGTGTGGTTACGTACATGAAATGTCACATCTTGTGCTAATTTTAATTGTCTTTTATTCCCGATCATTGAAATTTTGAAAATGCCTCTAGCGAGCTTAGTAGAAATCTTACGAGGACATTGGAGTTCTAGTCACTCTTTGTCCTTTTTCTCGTCTTTTTAGGTAGTACGTGTCCCGACGAACACATAAGCGCAAACGAGACGTAAATCGGACGTGCAACAGACGATTTGTGCACATTTCCAATGAAGGGTAAAATGGGGTAAAATGGTAATTTTAGTACTCTTGGGAATCCTTAACTTGTTTTGTGAGACAGCAGTGGGTTGTACGTATTGCAGGCTTCATACTATGAGATTGATGGCTCATTCGTTGAACTCGATAAGCAAGTCGGTAAGTACGCTCGTCTTTGTTAATATTTTATTAAGTAGGGTTCGTGCCTAATTAATTATTGATTGGGCTTGACCCAAGACACACACACACATATTTTCGAACAAATCATTCCTTAGCCTGGAAGGGCATTCTCAATAATAGGGATGTTTTGCACAAGGTATGAGAAGGGTTATGTGTGTTTATACCATAGTTCACCACTCTTGAAACTATTGAGCACCAATTAACTTCATACTTTCAAGGACTCATTGAAGAGTTCATTCCTCTCTAATTAAGAGACCATTCACAATATGGCACGTGTCAACATCAAAATAAAACTCCTAGAATTCCACATTGACCGCGAACGGGAGCCAGAGACTCTCCTTGACTATAAAAGGAGACTGTTCTCCAACAATTAATTCCTAATGTCATTATTGTACTTAAACTCGTCATTAGAACTCATTAATGATGATTATGCTTGAACCTATGTATTGTGTAAACTCCTTACTATTAACAAGAACTCCTCTACCCTCGTGGACATAGCCTAATTAAGGGTGAACCACATACATCTTGTATTTGCTTCCCTATCTTTATGTCTTTACATATTATTTTCACTAGGTGACCGGAGCAACTTTTCAAACAATAACATAGCGATCAGGAATGAGATCCTCCAAGAACAGTATGAGAAGCTCTTCAAGATGCTCCACGAGGCTAAACAAACTTAGTCTCATGAGTATGTTACCCCTGTGACCGCGAATCAACACATACGTACCCACCAACGTGAAGGTTCACATGTTTTTAACATGGGCGTTCTTAATGAGAAGTGACCTTGTCACCAAGATATTAAACAACATGAGACTTCTCTTAACCCTAGCTGTTTCAAATTGAAGCAACATGAGTGGAGGAAGACATCTCCTTGCAAAAGGAATGGAAGGATTAAAAGTTATATCGTGACTGCCGAGACATCTTAAGGTAGCGTTGAGAAAAACCTATCCACATAGACTCAAAGATCAATAACCCAAGAGTCATCAAAGGAATTGGTCCCTTACCACAACCTAGGCCAACTACTATCCTAAGGAAAGAATGACAAGACTTTGAGGGACAAGAAGGCGTACGAGACTCGGGGGACTTCCAACAGGCACATCCCCAAAACCAGTACATTGAATCCAAGAAAAGGTCACATGCGCTTGACCAAATTTCTCTACTTCCAAAAAATGATGGAAACTTACGAAGGAGGTTCCAATGGTGCTTAACTCCACTCAGGGCCCCCATATCCTACAACACCTCGAGGAAGTAAACAAGCTAAAGGTCGAGCATTATGCCGAGATACCTAACTGAAATCAGCTGAGGCCAAGCCCTTTGACAAGAAGGATCCTTGGCACCCATCTACAAGGAGAAATGAAACAGAAGCTTGGCTTGCAATCATATATTAGGAGGGGACATCCAGTTGAGCATATCCACCTCTTTGGATCCACCATGGCATACCAAAGACACATTGATGAGGAACGATGTCTCATTTTGCCCTCCACTCTCTCTGGCGAAGCTCTCAATTGGTATTGTCGTCTTTAACCTGATACAGTGGATTCCTTCACTAAGCTAAGGAGACTCTTCCTGGCTCAACACATCTTCCAAGCTGATTGCTTACACTCCGCTAATGATTTATACACCATTCATCAGAAGTCAGACAAGTCATTGTGTGAATATGTCGGTCACTTCAGTCACGAGTACTCTCATTGGGCTGAGGCTGTTGAACAAAAAATAAAACATAAAAAAAAAAAAAGAAAAGAAAAGAAATAAAGTCCATACAAGTTGGATCAAGCTACAAGACAAAATGACAAATGTAATCCATCTCAAAATGTGAAGACAGGCTTTACCTATAGATCAATATCTCATAAATAAATAAATAAAAGAAAAAAAAAAATATATATATATATATATAGATTTCTTCCTACAAAAGGGAAATGGCGTGCAAAACATAAACTCCTTATAGTTTTGCAACAAAAGAGAACATGAACTCTATTAGATAAATAATAATGCAAGACGTGGAGACTACATACAGTTGATGGGAGAAGTTTTTTCTTTTTTGTTTTTTTTTCGAAAAAAGCACAACATTTATTGAATTGAGAAAATGATAACATACAATCTCTAAGAATAGTGTGCCTAGATGGGCTTCGATAAAAATCTTGTTGGGGCTTTCAACCGGGTCGAAAGAAAAAAAAGTGTCCCGCACAACCACAATAGTTAACTATCCTCCGGAATAATAAAGTTACATAGATGAGTCCTCAAAAATTACATCAGATAAAAAAATCTGGCAGTTCCTCAAACCACATCAATTGCTGGTAGCTTCCAATACCTGTCCTTGCTAGTCTGTAAGCAATGCTATTTGCTTCGCGTCGAATTAAACTGAGGCTCTTCCGGGAAATATCACTCAGAAAGATTCTAATGTCATTTATCAGAGGGCCAAGATTAGAGGTATCGTCCCCCATATTCTTCATTGTTGCTAGTGTTAGACTCGAGTCACCCTCGAAGATTACTTGGCTTCCAGTTGCAAAATTTTCCTCCATAAATAGGACTGCAACCCGTGCTGCCACGAGTTCTGCTTGCAAAGTCGACGCCACAACCTCGTTGCCTTAGTCATAGCCCCAGAAATTCCCCTGAGCAGTTGCGACACACTACTCCATAACCACCACTCTTCGAACCTTCATGCCATGCTCCATCAAAGTTGCATTTGTTCCAACCTTCACTGAGCTTGTTCTATTTCTGCATTTGCTTTGCCGCTCTGTCCTTTGAGAATGATGGCAGCTGCGACAAGCAGCCAACCATTTCTCAACTTCCAAAAATATTTCCCTTGGTAATTTGTGCTTACCATTCCACAATAAATCATTTCTAGCCTTCCGAATCCCCCATAAGCTCATCAACACCAAATCAAAAGAGTGAGAGGAGACTTTTGTGCGAGTTGGGTGATCCAAGTCATTAAGCTCATGTTATACAACCATTCACTTGCAACCTCATGCTAGTAAAGCACACCATTGCCGCCATTGCGCAATCCCGAAGCACATGTTCAAATATTTCAATTTGTCCATTGCAAAAGAAACACATCTCTTCAACTGTCATTCTCCTTTTTGCAAGTTTGTGGCGAGTGGGTAGTGAATCCAAACATCCTCTCCAAGCTAATATTTTTTACCTTTCCAAGCACACAGACATTCCAAAGTTTCTTCCATAGTGTTCCTTCTTCCTCGCTCATTCTAGAACCTCCAGGTGCCGCCCTATCTAGTTTCTATTCGAGTCGCGCCAAATGATAGGCGCTGCAAACCGAGAATTTAACATTCCGTTCAAATTGCCGAAGTACTCGATCCGGTATATCTTGGGCACTTCTTGGAATAGACAAAATTAACTTTGCTTCCTCAGGAATGAACAAATGTTTCACCTAGTTTTTACTCCAAGCAAGGAAATTTTCCGAAAATAAATTATTGACCGTAGCCTTACAAGTCCATGGAAAAGAAGGTTGGGTGATCACCTTAAAGAAGTTTTCCATTCGAATCCAGTTGTCCTTCCATATCTTTATGCTTTTGCCATTACCTACCTGCCACCTTAGACCTTTTGCGAGCACACTATGCTTCTCCAACAATATGAAAAATTAGCCGCGAGCTTCAC